>NC_083726.1:38405812-38712959 GCF_028564815.1 Eubalaena glacialis | reverse complement strand
AGAACTCTGGTCATCTGAAAAATAAATATTTCTTATATTGCAGACTCTAAGATTTGTTTATTTAAGCAGTCCAAATGATCTGCTGGATGCAATCCTTACCCTTCACTTTTTGCAATTCTGCATTATGCACCAGCCACACAGAGTCCAAATGAACGTGTGGCTGTAAAATAAAAGGGGACTCAGCAAGTTATAATCCAATATAAAAGTATGAGCATAAGTTGAAACCACTGACCGTGAAAACATAGTATAACCTAACCAAATAAAAAAAATCAATTTAGGTCCTTAAAAGCCTGAAGGAATCTTATAAAAACTTTTGTGCCACCTCAAGACTTTAAATCACTGAAATTCACTGTGGCCTGGATGGGGATCCTTATGAGAGGGCCGAAGAAGAGCTTGTCATCAACTCAAAGCTGACTCAGCTAGTGTAGTAGAAATAAAATAAAAGTAATATACAGGACATTAAATCTGAAAAGTGGTGGTTCCAAATAAGGAAGAAACCTAGCTATTCCAGGTTTTCTCTGGGTCAAGAAGTTCTTTGTGGGATTCCTAGATGCCCAGACTGAAGATTGTTTGATGTTTTAATCATCCTCATTTTCCTTGTAATGTAGTACCATCCTGAAGATAATCTATTTCTATAGATTGGAGAAGGATTTAATTGTTCGTAGATTTCTATTCACATTGAATTTAGCTCAATTCAGTATGCATTATTGAGTGTTCATTAGGTGCTAAAAGAGATAAAAATATGAGTAAACCACAGCCCCTTCAGCATAGTGGGATTGCAATATATATCAACACAGATAATGTAAGATAGTCTGTGATCCTTGCCCTAAGAGGGCAACCCTACTTCTTTCTTTCTTGAAGAAAAGATGAGATTGGATGGTGTCTGAAGTATTAAATTCCATTAATCCAACAAAGATTACTGAGCACCCAAATATATATCTGTCTTTTAGAAGTTTACATTCTATGGCTAGACACAGGAAGTAAACAAATAAAGAACTATGCAATCTGTGATGTGTTATGAAGAAAAATAAAGCAGGATAAGGGTGATAGAAAGAGTGGGAGTGCTGTTTTATCAGGGAGATGTCAGGGAAAGCACTTGACAGGGTGACATTTGAAGGATGAATAGAACTTCTTCATCAGGTGACATAATGGGGAGGAGGGCATGCCAGGTAGATTGGGTCGACATAAGCAAAGGCAGGAGTGTGTAAGGAAGGTTCCAGGATGGCTAGTGCATTTGGTGCAGATAAAGAAGAGAAATGGCCAGATATATAGGCAGGGGCCAATTGCTTAAAATTGAGCCAAGAAATTTAGTTTATATACTGTATGTAAGGAATGGAGAGCACTGATGCTTCTTAAGAAAGAGAGAAAAATATGAAGGAAGGTAACCCTTGCAACATTTTGTTGAGAAGATAGGCAAATACACATAATGGAAACAAGGAGATTGGTTTTTCAGGCTGTGTTTAGTTTAGGACCTTACTTAGGACAGCAAACTTATTAGGGAACAATCAGATTTGGTTCAAGGATAAGAGTAAGGCAGAGGAGGAGTCCAAGACCTTGAACCTGCGAACATAGAAGAGTGGTTTCGAATATTTACTAAAGTAGAAACAAAGGAAAATGGTTTGGGGCTGAGAAAACTGGGAGGTTTTGGACATATTGAGTATGATGTATCCTTGGGACATTAACATGGAGATGCCCAGCCAGTAGCTGGAAGTGAAAGTCTGGGTCCAAGAATACATCTGGATTTGCAGATAGACCCTTGGAACGTCATTGGTTGTAGAGGAATGGTGTTTAAATCATGGGAACGAGTAGGTTTTACAGAGTAGGACATGCAGAATGGCAAGACAAAGTAGTTGTTTCTCAAGGTCTTTCAGAAACATTTCCCTTAACCCTCCAGTGGACTTTAGAATTTCAAGTGCATTGAAATTATATGTTGCCAACAAATATTTATGCCACTTATTTTATTCTACTTTTTAATATATTACTTTTTATTTACTTATTTTCATAACATTGCATGTTCTCTGAGGTCTTAGAATATATTTCATACATCTTTGAATCCACTATGGCACTAACCTTAGAATGGGGCCATGGTAGATCATCAGAATATTTGTTAAATAATCTCCTACTTTTCCAGTTAGCTCCCAGATGCCTTTTTTTAAAAATTAAAATATAGCTGATTTACAATATTGTATTAGTTTCAGGTGTACAGCAAAGTGTTTCAGCTTTTTATATATATATATATATATATGTATATATTCAGTTATGTATATATATATTCTTTTTTTAGATCCTTTTCCATTATAGGTTATTACAAGATATTGAGTATCCAGATGCCTCTTTATTCATAAGATTCTCACTTCATTTTTGGTAGGCATAATCAGAATTAATAGGATCTGAATTTTTAATATTGGGATTCCCAGAATAGAAGTACAGGAAAGATGAGCACACATGTATTTACGAAGCATTTAAATATAAATTTCATGTCATGATATAATTTGTTTTCTTGATCTTTGATCTTCATGAGGAAAAATAATGTTGTGAGCCCATAAAAATATTCTGCTTAAAAATGCTCTTTTCTCATAGGCACATATAAGACACACACAATGCAGTCTGCTTTTTGGTTAGAATTTTCAGATATATCTAGGGCATATTTGCATCTCTGCATCTGCCAACCCTGGATTTGTCAGGTTGTTATATGACAGGTTAATCTGTTAGCTGCTGCACATATTCTAGCAACCACAGCTGAGCTGCTTTGCATACATTTCTGTCCTGTTGTACACTTTTATCCTGTTTGGTTTGGGTACCTATATTCAAGTTACTTCTAGGAACTACACAATAGAAGAATCCCTCATCTGGATGGGGTGTCGTTTTGGGAGTGGGAGATTTAGTGATGGTCGTATTTATCTTCTTCCGGCTTGCTGTCATGGAGGTATGGAGATAACCAAAAAAAAAAAAAAAAAAAAAAATTAGTGCCAAAGGAGCACAGGGGAAAAGAAACCAAAAGCAAAGAATTAGAAAAGAAGGCATGACAGGAAGGTGGTAGATAAGTCCTCTGTCCTGATGTGAATTTATATAATTTACATTAACTTTTATTCCTACGTATTAGGTGACTTATTCATATTCTATACTGTAGAAAAAAATAAGAGAAAGTCAAATAAAAAAACCTGTAAACTGTTTTTTTTTTAATCTGTGGTACAATTCTTGCAGTTAAAATGCTGCACTTGCTACAACTTTGCCCCTTATCTCACAGTTGTTCAGACCAATAAAAAATTATACTGCTGCTAAAGTATCCTCCATAGAGGCAGCTTCAGAGTCATTGTCTTGTCTACAGCAAGAGATTTTATGTTTGACGAAATATACCAAATGGAATCATTCCATTTCTACTAATATGATTCATTAAATTCTGAAGGTTTCAAGGGTTTCTCTTGAACAAAGAAGAATGTTTTTAAAAAATTATAGTTTTTGTACATGTGCTTATTCATTTAGCTGTTCACTCTTTTAATCAGTCAGAAAATGTATTAACTGCCTATTCTATGCTGAAGACACAAAAGCATTCTTATGGTGCCTGGAGTGGTGGAGGAGACTTAGCGGTAGGTGGATGTTGTTAGTGCTCAGAGGCTTAGAGAAGTTTGCAGGTCTTGGGTCCATGAAAGAGGAGGGAGAGGCTTTTCACACAAACCTAGTGGGTTTGGATGGCTTCCAGAAGAGGTGACACTTTCACAGTGTTGTTAAGTACTTGTGTGATCAAGTAGGAGCTAACCAGGTTCAGAAAAGGGATGAGGGTGCATTCTAGGAAGAGGGGATATCACCTGTAAAACCACTATGAAAACAAGAGTATTGTTGGTTTGTTGGATTTTTTAAGTAAGCAGAACCATACCTTATACTTTTCAACTCACTGACTCCAACTCTTCTTTGGTGATAGATTTCTTTTCTTCAGGTAATATTTTTGTTTCCTCTTTCTTCTTGTTTTGTTTTTACTTAATTTGCCAGACTGAATTGAAATGTATATATCAACATACATACAAAGCATAGGCATATACACGTGTACATATAGACATATACGCATATGTATTTACATATGTATGTGTGAATGAATATCTATTTTATGTATGTAAATATGTATATTTGTCTTGTACAAGTCTTTATTACAGAGTAGGGTGATAGAGGGGCTCAACTTAGGAAGTATGAGGTTTTGTCGGTTACTCTATCTAGACTTCTCTTACCTGAATATTTTGAGATTTGCCATTCAGATTTTTATAGATCTACTAAAAAACATTTTAAAGACTCCCAAACTCTTAATCTTACCACACATCTCAAACTTCCTTTCTCTTCTACTACAACTGATGTTATTTCAACTGTATTTTTTTTTTAATTGTGGCAACCAAACAGTACACATTTGATACAGACATGTTTTCTGTTTTATGTTAATGGCCCCATTTATAATATTTTGTGGCTTTCCTTATCTTCAAAGGCAACTCATTAAACTGGAAATCATAAAGAACCATCTGTGATAACTGCCGTCCCATTCCTGGATGATGAATAATCAGCCTTTGGTTTCACTTGTATGGACTGAATTTTTAAAATACCCATATACATTAAAAGTGTTTTGTTTAAAGAGCACCTATCTATTCTGAGATAGAATTCACTTTCATGTCTTTATTAGGGACATGGAATGTTAGTCCCACCTGGATGTTTTTCAAGTTCTCCAGAAGACTTGAAGTATTATGGCTGATCCTACAAAAACTAGAACAGTGTTTTGGCAGGTTACAGGACTTTTCTGAAAATATATTAGATCATCTATCTTTACTTTTAAGGTAGATAGGGTATAAGTACGTAAAGTAACATATTCAAAAGAGTGAAATGCAGCATGCTTGTGTTTTAGGGGTAAGCACTGATGTTGAATAATATTTATATCTCATACTCAAGATTTCAAATATACTTTAAAATGCCATTTTTTGTTTCTGATTAATTTTGCATACTAGAGTATAATGATTTGTAGGTTTTTCTGAGCCTGGTTTATGTATTTTTGGAGGCTGAACAGGGTTTATCTTTTGCATTTTAATTATCATTACCTGGAAAATATGATTACAAACAAGAAATGCTTTATCATCTTAATGTTAGTCACATATTAATATTATAATAAAGAAACTCTCTTTTTAAAACTAATCTTTCAGTTTTTTTACTCTTGAACTTCTTATAAAAGATCTACATGGAGAATATGAAATTATGCAGTTTTATTTTCTACACCATACCAAATACCCAGTAAATTGAAAACTGTCATCTGATATTTCATATTGATAATCTATATTAATGAATAAAAAAAGATGTCTGAAGAAAATTTTTATACTCATTCTTTAAAAAAATAAAAATAAGTGGATATCAAAGACCAATGATAAACAGACATGACTTTTCTGTCTCCTGTAGCTCCACTTTAGTTGTTTTTAATGAGAATGTTCGACGATAACCTCTAAATTTTTAACATTTCTGCCTTTTGTGTGGTATTAGCACAGGGAAAAATTAAAAAAAAAACAGTAATTGCTAGAATTAAGGAAATAATTTTGTTAGGAGGACATTAAATTCTAACCTGTATAATTTTATATACTTTTTCACACATGGTCTCATTTTTAAGTCTAACTTTTTTGGGGTCAAATGGATTTAGGTAGCCACCATTTTACAGACAAAGCAACATTGGTAAATAACCTTTAAAGAAGGGTTCACTTGAGAGGCAAACAGAAATTTGATAACCTATCCTTTAAAATATTTTCTAAGTTTTACAAATGAATTACTACTCATTTGTTTTCTCCTTAGCCTTTTATTCCTTTCTATAACTTCCAGTTGATTAATCTTACCCTCATTTAATATAAAAATTTACCCGTTTATAATGATATTTAGAATTATTTATAAAAATGACCTCTAAATGCAGGGACAGGCAGGTGAAGAGAAATTCTAAAACATCTTAAGTGGAATCATGACTGACATTAATTATCAAAGAATATGGATAGCATATTGTCTATGAAAAAACTTCACATTTTATCCTCTACCAAACGAATAAAAATTTTTAGAAAAGTGTTTGCAAGTTGATTAATATCAAATTCATCAAGGTATTGAACTATAGGAAAAGACCTTCTCAATAGGACAAACAAATTAGCAAAATGGGTGGAAGACCATACAGCATATACTCGGTAAAGAGCTGCTCAGTTTACGTGGGAAAATGCGTGTGTGAAATTTACTGGCAGGGGCTTAGGATTTCTAATACTCCCAAGGTGATCAAGAGAGCCAACTGCATGCTAACCATGTCATACAACCTAGAAAGTACCCATCAAATGCCAATAAAGTTGCCTGTGATGTTTGCCAAGAGACCAGATAAAATGTATTCCACAGTTTGATACCTATGTTTTATTAGTAGTACCTAAGGAGAGCAGCAATTTTAGTAACAAACAGAAAGTCAATTTCTTTTTCATTCTCCTGATTCATGTATGTGTGTTACAGTTACAGAACTGTGCCCAAAAAGTTCAACTAGTAGCACATTCGTGAATTAGGACCGTGTGTGCCCTTTCAGGTAAAATAATTATCTTCTTCACAAAGCAATTCTAGTTGCTCTACTGAGAGACGCTTGAAAATACTTGTGAGTGAAATATAACATATTTCTTAGCAAGCATTCACCTTCTTGCTCTGAATAGTCACATCATTAAGTCTTTTTGAGCCAATGATGATTAATGTTTATAGTGAAGCAATAAATGAAATTATTAAATTTACTATCAGTTATTATTTATGATAACTCTTATGCTCAGTTTTCAAAAATTAATCTTGTATTAACATTGAATATGTTCACTGTCAAGGATAGCTGCTAGAAACTTTAGTACTGTGGTGTTAACAATCCCTACTTTTGCCCAAATGTAATATAAGGAAAATCTGTCAGCCTTAGATCCAACTCATCAGGATTGATTCCTCAGAGTTTGAGAATTCATCACTAAAGAACTGCTCAGCTCTGATACTGTGACAGTGTGACCACAAGGGTAGCATTGTATTAAGAATCCAGTTAGAATATGACTGTTTCCTCTAAGCATCCTGTTATTATTTAATAATATTAAGGAATAAACATCCTTATAGTAGTCTGTATCTTAGGCACACAGCTACCTTTGACATTTCTGTGCACTTAATTTTGAGTTTCCATTTTTGTTCTGGAAATATGTGTGAAAATGTAATTGTTGAAAATTTCATGCTAAGTCTTTGATTTTTTTTTTTTTTTTTTGGCCGTGCGCAGTGTTTAGGATCTTAGTTCCCCGACCAGGGATCAAACCCATGCTCCCCACGGTGGAAGCACAGAGTCCTAACCACTGGACTGCCAGGGAATTCCCTGTAATGTTGATAATTTATGTTACCACTGGAAATTTTTTTTATTGCATGTGATTCCATGAAATCATGTTTTCTTTAGAAGGTCCAGAATGGTCTGTGAGAATGGATTCTACAAATGGACTGATACGGACAAATTATTCTGTTTTTATTATTGGAGGAGCCAAAGAAATAGTGATTCAGATACAATTATATGAAAGCCAAAGTTATTTATAGCTTATAGAATATGAAATACTTTAAACAGGAACTTTTCTTAAGTGGACAGTATGAAGAGAGAGAATGTTTTAACACACTGTCTATTGATTTTAATTTCACCTTTTCTCTTCTTTAGGGTGTGGTGAGGCCCACTGGAGGATACGCTGTAATGCTTAACTGGTCAATGTCTTCTGTATATGGACTTAAACCTGGAGAGGTAATCATGGTTTTAAATTCACATTACATGACATTTCTCTGATTAAGATATATGCATTTTATTATCTTCTTTTTGTTTAGGTGTGGTGGGCAGCTTCTGACTTAGGCTGGGTTGTTGGACATTCCTATATCTGTTATGGACCTCTTCTACATGGAAACACAACAGTTTTATATGAGGTAATAAAATAAAATTAATACCACATATACATAATATTAATTTTACTAAAAGTTTTAGAGAAGTAGTCCTAAGTAGGAAATGGAAATTGAATGGGGGCAGAGGACGTTTTTATATCTTCTTCCAGTTATTTCTTAAGAGAAAGAAATATATATTTAGAAAAAAATAAACAACTATTTAAATTGTGTTGAACAAAGACATAAAAATTATATTCTGAAAAATATACACTAACAAGCTTGATGTCTATCCCTTTCTAGAAAATATTACTAGACTGATACTGATTTAGAATCTTAGAAAACAGCCATCATAAAACAAGCAACAGAGGTTCACCTCTTTGTGTTCTTATAGGATTAGTGGATTTCAAATACGTGGTTTCTTGATTTTAGCTAGACATTTTTGGTAGTTTCTGATGATCGCTATATGTATAAGGGAGAGAATCATAGACTGATCAGATTCATAGCTGAATAAATAACTGCTTTAGATTCTGTTGCATGGACTAATGTTACCCAGGAAGAATATTTTTGTGTGTATGTTAGAAAATTCTGCTCTTATGCCTATTCTATTTAATTTTAGCAAATGCCTTATATAAATAGTTAAAACACGTACCTATCAGATATGTAGGAGATAAAAATTTGAGAGGGACAGCAAATTGGTGGTTTGCTAAATCCGTATACAAATGATCTTGGACTTTTGGGATAAAAAACACAAGATGGGAAAATATGGAAATCTTTACAATCTTATATTTATATTAAAAATAATTGCAAAAATGAAGTAAGGGAAACGAGTTGGTTGCAGTTTATGTGGTTAAATACCTGTGTATTATGAGTTCAAACGTGAGTGGCTGATAGGATTGCTTTAAAAAAATACTCACCATATGCAGTGTTGTAATCTTATTTTATTTTTTCACACTTGGAAATCTGTGTTCAGTTTAATGAGGAGGAGAAAAAATCATTACCTTTTAGAAAGAATTTGGATGAAAGGGACCAGGGTGAAAATGTCATAGAAGAAAGAGATGAAGGAATTGTGAATGGTTAGTCTGATAAAAATAATATATTTAGTGTGCATGTATGTTAAGTATCTTTTGACATTTAAAGAGTTGCCACATATAAAGGAAGTAGTGTAGTAATGTAGTAATGTGGAGTTCCAGAGACTATCTTATGGAAATAATCAGAGAAAATTTAACTGTCCGTTAGTAGAATAGGGAAGTTCTCAAATAGGAGGCTCTCTTTCACTTAAAGTCTGTCAACATCAAGAAAGAAATTTGAAGAAGGGAATTTTATATGCGAGGTGTGGATAATAGTATTAGATGATGTCAAAGTTCTTTACAATCTTAAAATTCTTTAACTCAATGATTCTGAAAAAATTAGAGACTATTCTTGATCTTCATGGAAGTTTCCTAGTCCCAGTCACCATTTAAAGACATGAGTGTTTCTTCATTTTCAGCTGGCTGGTTTTCTGTCTCTGAATGCTCAGAGATACTAAGGCAGACTTTGACACAAGTATTAAGCCATCATGCACTACTCCACATATTTTGTACTATGCCTTTGTCCTTTGTAGACTTAACATGCACTGTGGTGTTTGTAATAATTAAAACATAAAATAATCTTGACACATCTGTCCCATACCAAAATCCTTGCAATAGAATAAATGTTTTTATTAAAATAATAATTCCCCTTGAAGTAAACAAAATAAGCCTCAACACTGAATACTTATAATGAATTGTGAAATTGCTAACATAAAGTGACAAAGCCAAAGGTGCCATTATATTGAAAAGTATATTTATAAGTATTAATCTGCCTTTAGAACTGAAGTACATGGAATTTTTGTGCATTTACCACTGGCCTTTTTATATTTCTCAAGTTTATTTAAAACATGACTTTAACACCATGCAAGGGGCTCCGTTGTTTGTCTTTATCTTGGAATGATGTGCTCAAGAACATTGTAGATGCTCTAAAAGTATTTGTTGTACAAAAGAGTGATCTTTTTTTTAACCTTTTAAACCTTATCTCTGCACTCTGGTTTCTTTCCTGCGACTTGTAAACATCTTCAATTCTCTCTGATCACAAAACAAAGCTTTTTAGACTTTTGCACATTTCTAGATATCCCATCTTTATATTCTTCTCCACTAAGTTCCTTGAAAAAATACACTTCCCATACTGTGTGAACTTTATATTCTTCCAATTATTGTTCATCTCACTGAAGTCTGGTTTCTCTCCACATTGCTTTATAAAGCTGCTGTATCAGAGGTCAACAGTGACTTCATAAATGACGAAGTCAAAGGGCCCCCCTTCAGTTTGATTTTATTTTTTCTCTCAGTGGCATCAACCCTGCTGACTGAAGGTAATTCTCTCTGTTTTCTTGAGCCCCCTGCCCTTTTGCTATTGTTCAGACTGTTTCTTTTGCCTGGCATGACTTTCCCTCTGTCTTTCCTTGTTTGGTTAATTCTACCTATCCTTGTAGACTCTGATTAGATGTAATCATCTCTTGGAAAATTTCCTCATAGTCTTTGGCTGTGCTCGGTTCCCCTTTTGTGGTTCCGTTGCCCTCCCCGAACATATGTCTGTTAGTGAGCTGACCACACTGTCCTGAATTTATACCTAATAAAGTGTGGGAGCCTCAAAAACCAGTCTCAGCATAGTGCAGAGTACACACTAAATACTTAATAAATGCTTATAGAACTAAATTGTATGCTACTCCTCTGTTCTCTTTCTACCTCTCTGACAGCTTGTCCTCCTTTTCCTTTCTTGGTTTCTTTTACTTTGATTCTCAACATTGGGGATTAATAGGGTCTTGTTCTTAGCCCTCTTTTCCCATTCTGCTTATATTTCCTGGATAATCTCCATGCAGTTGGATTTGAGTATTACTAATTAAACCAAGGCTCCCAACTCCTCCTTTCTATATCTGACCTTCCTGCTAAGCATCAGCTTATTATTAGGCACCTTCAGATGGCCCAGGCATCCCTTATGCTCAAGACAATGTGAAATGAACTCACTATCTCCTCTCTTCCCTTTAAAGACATTGCTTTCCATATACTCTACAGTGTTGTTAATGTTACCTGCATTCACTCAGTCATCCAAACTAAGAATCAAGAAGTGATTCTAACTTCATTCTCCTTACATATCATAACCTATTGCTCATTACATTCTACTGAATTTACATTTTAGTACCTATCAAAAGTGTCCTCTTGTTTCCATGTCTCCTGCCATATGTTCAAGGCTGATAGTTTAGCTAGTATGTTGTTGACTGGTGTGTATTCTGTGGTTGGCTTCTGATCTCACTTGTATGGTGCCTATCCTTTCCAGTTGTATATTTCAGATAGCCAGTCTAGAGAATGTTCTAACAAATACTCCTGCCTTCAGACGTCCTTCCAGGCCATCTCTACCCAAACTTCAATTTCTGAGCTCTCCTCACTTACAATTATCTATCTAAAATGCAAAGGCCAAGATAGAACTTTATTGCTTAAAATTTTTCAAAGGGTTGAGTTCTGCCTCCAGGAAGATAGAGATGATATACTTTTCTCTATTCCTCCCACTAAGTAGAACTAAACATTTTAGGTGTTATGTCTAAAACAAACATAAGACTGAAAGGTGGAGAGAAGAAGGAAAACTGTCTTTAGGGACCTTGGGACTCAAGAAACAACATAATGATGAGAACTTGGGTTTTACTTTTCCTTCATAGGTCTTAGATTTGTGTCTGAAGAAGCTGGCAACCCAGAAATGCCAACAACTGCAGACCAAAAAAAAAAAAAAAAAACCTCCAAAAAGAAAAAAATAAAGCCTGATCTCTCAAGCCAAAGAATTAGGAAGGAGCATCCTAAGCAAGACATAAAACTTTTAGATGGCTCTACTCCAGATAAACGCCACAGAAAAATCCATAATCCCACCCCCACCACCAAACAGCAAAGGCTAAGTGGGAAGCTTAGACTTCCAAAATTGTCAGGCTTTAAGAAGGAGCCGTAACCCTCCCTCTTCCCACAGGGTGGTGTCAAAGGAGTTTGACTAGGGAGCCAAGATTTTCATCCCTGTTAGGTTGTAATGAGGACCCCTTGAACTTGCAATGACAGTAGAGACCAAATAAGGAGGCTGGACTTATCCCCCTCACCTATCAGTAATGAGGTACCCCTTCCATTCTCCATTGGGATGGAGTCAGTAGAGGCCTAGTAGAAAGTCAGGACTTTCACCATCAATAACAAGACCACTTGTCTCTTCCCTGTGGTGTCAGTGGACGCCATGTTGGGAGCAGTAACAGGGAACTCTCACCTTGTCCAGCCAGGGAGGTGCCATTGGAAGCCTACCGTTAGAACTAGAAGCAACCCAGCAGTAATGAAGTGCATCTTCCCAATTGGGTATCAATGGAGGCCAAATGAGGAACCTGGATTTCTACCCTTACCTCTTCCTTCTTTGCTGGAGTGAAATCTAAGTAAGCCACTTTAAACAAGATTTAAATATGAGTCAGTCTCATAATATAATACAAAAAAATGTCCAGGATTTGATGAAAAGATCATTCCTCATACCAAGAACTAAAACGATCTCAAGCTGAATATGAAAAGACAGTTGATGGATACCAATACTGAGATGACAGAGATGTTAGAATTATCTGACAAAGATTTTAAAGCAACTGTGGTAAAAATGCTTCAACAATTGATGATAAACATTCTTGAAACAATTGAAAAAATAGACAGTCACCGTAAAGAAAAAGTTCCAGCAAAGATATAGGTGCTATAACGAACAACCATATGGAAATTTTAGAACTGAAAAATACAATAACCAAGATAAAAACTCAATAGATGGGCTCAATACCAGCATGGAGGGGACAGAGGAAACAATTAATGAACTGGAAGAAGGAACCATAGAAATTACCCAATCTAAATAACAGAAAGAAAATAGACTGAAAAGAAAAAACTAACAGAGCCTCAGGGATATGTGGAATGATGACAAAAGATCTAGCATTTGTGACTTCAGTCATGGAAGGAAAGGAGAAAGAGAGTGGGCCTGAAAAAAGTACTCAAAAAAGTAATGGAAAACTTCTGAAAACTTCTCAACTTCTCAAATTTGGCCAAAGATATACATCTATAGATTTAAGAAACTGAGCAAACCCCCAAACAAGATTACTCTAAAGAAATCACATTCACACAAAAAAACCTTAACCTTCTGAAAATTGAAGGCAAAAGAAATAATCTTGAAAGTAGTGAAAGAGAAAGGATACCTTATCTGTAGGGGTAAAACCGTTTGAATGACAGGATTTTTTGAAATACTAGGGAAGCCAGAGGAAAGTGACACAATGTTTTTCAAGTGTGGAAAGAAAAGAACTGTCAATCCAGAATTCTATATTCATCCAAAATATACTTTGAGAATAAAGGAGAAATAAAGACATTCTCAAGATGAAGAAAAATTTAGAGAATTTGTCACCACTAGGCCTCCCCAAAAGGGACAGCCAGTGGCCAGTAGTTAATGATAAAAGACTAAGTACTTCCCCTGATGTCTGAAAACAAAGCAAGGATGTCCACTCTTACCACTCTATTCAATATACTCCTGGAAGTTCTAGCCAATTTGATAAGGCAATATATGGAAACAAAAAGAGAAACATATCAGAAAGGAAGAAATAAAATTGTCTTTATTTGCATATGGCATGATTGTCTATGTAGGAAATTATAAAACATATTTTAAAACCCATAATGAATAAGTGAGTTCAAGCAGGTCTCAGGAGACAAGGTAAGCATGCAAACATCAATTGTTTTTCTGCATAATAAACACCTTTGGCTACAAAAGAGCAACATGAGGAGTCCTTGTAGAGATGGAACTGTCCTTTATCTTGATTATATCAATATCCTGATTGTGATATTAAACTATAGTTTTGCAAGATGTTACTGATAGGGAAAATTGTATTAAGGGTGCACGACATATCTCTGTATTATTTCTTACAATTCCATGTGAATCTACAATTATCTCATATAAAAAATATAACTGGGCTTCCCTGGTGGCGCAGTGGTTGAGAGTCTGCCTGCCGGTGCAGGGGACACGGGTTCGAGCCCTGGTCTGGGAAGATCCCACATGCCGCGGAGCAACTGGGCCCGTGAGCCACAACTACTGAGCCTGCGCGACTGGAGCCTGTGCTCCGCAACAAGAGAGGCTGCGATAGTGAGAGGCCCGCACACCGCGATGAAGAGTGGCCCCCGCTTGCCACAGCTGGAGAGGGCCCTCGCACAGAAACGAAGACCCAGCACAGCCAAAAAATAAATAAATAAATAAATAATAAAAGTGTTTAAAAATATATATATATAACTAAAAAGTACAGAAAAGGCTTCAGAGAACTCCTGTCAAAGAACGTAATTCAAACTCATTTGCATGATACAAATGATCTATAGTCATCTGCCCTTTGCCTACCTCTAAAGTATGTCTCTTGTTCCTGGCCTCTAATTCAGCTTCCCACCCAACAATCCAGTCCTACTGGCACTTACATGAACAGAACTACCAGTGATTAAGTTGTTTCCTCTACTAAAATTCCACTTTTGTTCTGATCACGTAGCTGAGTGGCTCTTTTTCTTAAGGGATCAACTTAAATTTCATCTTCTCTCTGATATTTTCTTTGCCTTCCTCAGGCTGATTGAAGTTCTTTATACTTCTGTTATATCATCTAGATTCCTTTGATCTTGTAAATACAGTGCTGTGATACTGTAAACTCTTTGAGGGCAGGGAATGTTTGTCATTTATGTACCCCCAGTGTCCAGCACAGTGCCTTTCAGGAGGTAGGTAAAATTCAATGTGTGAATGAACCATTTCTAAGAAGATTAATTGACAACTTGAACATGCAAAATGCCGGGAAAAAACTTGCTTGCTTGATTAATTAACACAAAACAAAGGTATAGAAGAGTCCTGACTTGTCACTAGGCCAGCAAGTGAAAAAAATCTTTATTAACCTCCACCAAATAATCGTCCCACATGTGTCCCAATTTTAGTTGGATTACCAATTTAATATTAGTATTATTTTATTTTAGTATTATTAGTATTTTTTATTTAGGAAACTAAAATCTCCCATTAAATAATAAAAATACATTCTTTACATAGTGAACAGAATAGCTTAGTAGATCATTCATATCTTCATAGGATTACCTTTTCTAAAGAGAAATAAAATCATATACAGTTGATCAAAGTTTTATTTTCATTCTTAATGAATTATAGTATTTCAAAGCTATAAATGAGGTAGACAGTGAATTGGTATCTGTGATAATATTTTTCCTTAATGATATATTTTAATTTAACAAAAATTGATATTCTGAAGTATTAAGAGATTTGCAGTTCATTTTGTGCCCAAATCATCTAGAGTACAGCAACCAGTTCATAAAACATTTCTCTTTTTGTTGAATGCAAATGGTTCATGATATCTTATGAATAAATGATGAATGAATCCTTTTTTTCTCAGCAAAGTTAAAGTTATATTCTGGAATTTAATACAAATCTATAATTACAATGGCTGAAAAAAAATTGAAAATGGTTATAACTAAGTTGGATATTCAGTTTAACTTCTAAGTACATAAGAGTTACTCACTTGAAACAATCTGTGTTTCACCATAAAAGCTTACAGTGGATATTTAAATAAGATTTTCTTTTTTGCCATAGAGGACATATAGCCCAACATCTGCAGGGTAAAAACATGTTGGAAATCCTGGTTGTCTGCTTTGGTTTTAGCTTCCTGATAACTACCAAATTTTCAACACATCCCTGTTTCTCTCATTAAAACAAACAAACAACAACCAAAAAACCCCACAAAAATCCTTGATTCTCTATCCCCTTGCAGTTACAATACTCTTTCTTCATCTTTAAAGGCTTGCCTATACCCAATAGCTTCGTTTTCTAACCTAGAACTTAACTCTGCAATCCTCTCCAGTTGGCCTCTGTCATCATCATTTCATAATAACAGCTTTTTGATAATTTCCCTAGTGACCTCTATTTTTTCAGATGCCAATGGACATTTTCAGTCCTCTTCATACTTGACTTTTCAACATTTGAAAGGGTTGACTTTCACTCTATCTTAGTCACTTTCTTCCCTTCTAAGGCACAACATGCTCCTGTTTTTCTGAAGTTATTCTTATGCTCATTTCTGCTACAGTACTTTTCCTACTTGTTGCCTGAAATATATTCCTCTGATACTTTAGAGCACAGCCAAGTGTCACTTCCTGAGGGAAGCCCCCCCTTGACCTCTCTGACTAGGTCAAATCTTTGTAGTCTCTCTTAAGCACCTTGGGTTTTTCCTTCCTGACTTGTGTCACAGTTGCCATTTCACATTAGTTTATAGGCTCCTTTGATTTATTTGCCCCTCTCTATTCTGAACTCTGAGAGGGAAGCTATCATGTTAGTGTTTGCTCACCATCAAGTCTCAACTTTTAGCCTTGTTTTTGATACATTCTGAGCTCTCAATAAATATTTGTTAAATAAATGCCTGAATGAATATATCAGAAAAAAAAAAACACAACAACTTCATTTGTAAGTAAGGACTTTTTTCCCTGAGAGAGGAAAAAGTAATTCTAACATTCTCTTTACTAGAGAACTTCATGAGCAACTTAAGTAATCCGTTATATTTTTTAATAAGCAAAGATTTAATTTTGTTCATTGACCGGGACATATTTAATGTATGCAATTCTGGAAGCCATATTGGACTGACCAATTAAAGTATGTAAACCAATTCTGAATAATTCAGTCCTTATTTTTGAGAGGAAGAAAACAAACAGTACCTTTCTATAAATTTATTTTATTAATGCATGCTGATTGAAACAGACCTATCCCTAGCAACATATGGACAAGGACATACTTAGTATAGAGGTTTTGTCAAAGAGGAAGAATGTAACAAACAGTACTCTAATATAGGAACTTTCATGTATAAACAAATTTAGCAACCTGCTGTGTGTATGAGGGCATGTGTGTGTGTGTGTTTGTAAATGGTGGTTATACTCATATGTTTTCTGGCCTCTCTCTTCTATTTCCTATTTGCCCCCTTTTTCAGAAGGCCTGGCATCTGCTAAATCAAAACCCAACCCTTCTTCTCAAGGGCAAGCAAATCCTCCTTGGTCCTGTCTTTTTCCTTATCTTTGCTTGGGTGCTAATGTACAAATATGTGTCTTGTACACACATTTCAATTGCCTAGTACAATGGAACCCAGGCTTCCACAATGGTAGTGGTGGCTGAGCAAGAAACCAGCTTAGCTGACAAACATCTCATAGTAGTCCCTTATGATTCTTTTAATATCTGAGACATCCGTTATATTGTCTCCTCTTTCATTTCTGATTATATTTATTTGAGTCTTTTCTCTTTTTTTCCTAGTTAGTCTAGCTAAGGGTTTGTCGATTTTATCTTCTCAAAAAGGTCAACTTGTAATTTTAATTTTTTCTATTGTTTTTCCATTCTCTGATTTACTTCTACTCTAGTCTTTACTATTTCCTTCCTTCTGCTAACTTTAGGCTTAATTATTCTTCTTTTTCTGGTTCCTTGAGGTGTAAAGTTATTTTATCTGAAACCTTTCTTTTTTTTTATTGACAGCGTTTATCACTATAAATTTACCTCTTAGTATTGCTTTTGTTGCATCCCACAAGTTTGGTATGTTGTGTTCTCATTTCTTTTTGTCTCAAGATACTTTTAAAATTCTCTTTTGACTTCCTTATTGACCCAGTGGTAGTTCAAGAGTGTGTTGTTTATTTTCCATGTATTTGTGAATTTTCCTATTTTCTTACTGTTTTTGATTTCTAGTTTCATTCCATTGTGGTCAGAAAAGATACTTGGAATGATTTCTGTTTTCTTAAATTTGTAAAGACTGTTTTGTGACCTAACATATGATCTATCCTAGAGAATGTTTTGTATGCACTTGGGAAGAATGTATATTTTTCTGCTGTTGGGTAGAAAGATGTTGGCCAAGGGATACAAAGTTTTAGGTATTCATGGTGATTAAGTTCTGGAGATCTAATGTACAGCAATGTGACTATAGTTAACAACACTGTTTTGCATACATGAAATTTGCTAAGGGGGTAGATCATAAGTGTTCTTACCACACACACAAAGAAAAGAAAGAAAAAAGAAAATGCTAACTATGTGAGGTGATGAATATATTAATTAGTTTGTGGTGATTATTTGATGATGTATACATGTATCAAAATATCAAGTTACACACCTTAAATACATATAATTTTTGTTAATTACACCTCAACAAAGGTGTAAATGGAGAAAAATGATATAAAACTGCTTGTATATAAAAATAACACAAAATAAAATAGATTGTACTTTAAATAAAAAAGAAAAAGAAATCAATTTGGATAAGTTATTACCTAGAGTGGATTATTAGTTATTAGTTGCCATAAATCTATCTTGGCATTAAATTATAAACCAGTTGGTATAATTGACCTTGATATGGCAATTGCCATTTTTATGTAATAACAGTCTCTTTGAAATCAAGGAATGAAAGCTTGCTTTCATTTTCTATTTGTTTGCATTTCACAAATTGTATATTTCATAGCAGCAAGCCATTTCAGTCAACTCTTTGGTATCCTCACTAGATTAACCAGGGCAGATGGTTGTCTGTTAATAATTCAACAATTATCTTTGAAGATACGTACTACATTCTGCCTTCTCAGGCAATACATTAGTTAGAAGAAGTAGAGGATTTAAGATTCTGAGTTGTGTTGTAGTAGCATGGTCACTGGACTGGAAATATGAATATCCATGTTACTTATCTTGCTCTGCCTTCATCTACCTGTATGACCCTGGACAAATGAATTCACCCTCTTTGGGAATTCTTCATCATTAAAGCTAGAGAATTGACACGTATTCTCCCAGCTCTGCACTTCTGTGAATCTTCTCCAAGTCAGTTGTTTTTTTTTTTTCTAGAATAAATATATTATTTGATAACATATTTTAATTTTTTAACTCTGGAATTAATTCCAGTTTCTTTTCATAGTGAGTGATGCTCACCTTCCAAACGCATTTACTGAAGAAAGGTTTCATTCTAAAATAATGAAAATTTTTAACGTTTGAGAGGAAGCATGGAAGTTCAGACTTCCGTAGCATGATTCCTGAAACTTCTACATATTAATTATTTGGCCTCAGACAAGTTACTTAACTGTTCTCAGCCTCAGTTTTCTCATCTATAAATATCACTATTAATAGTACCTTTCTTACATGGCATTAAATTGATTAATCCATTGAAATCCCTTAGGAGAGTTGCCAGGATATAATTGTACAATAAATATTAGAAATTATAAGCTACTATTATTATTCAAAACTATGAATTTTTTCTTTCCCAGAATAAAATTCTATAATATAAACACTAACCATTCATTCCCATGCTATCCGGCCATTGTAATGCTTGAATTTTCAGGTACTCACATTTCTTCTTTCAAAGTGTGTTTGTCCTCACAACTGTGAAGCAGCCATCAGAACACTAGAGGCTACTCCCTTTGGAGCCCATTAGTTCTCTTCTAAGCACCAGGCAAAGGAATCAGCACACAGAGATGTGTTGATCCTGCTCCTATCAACTTTGAAGAATGAGCAGCAGTTGTGGAAAATAACCCAGTGGTCTCTCCCCTCAAGGATCTGTCCTTTCAGAGTAGAACTTGTGAGTGAAATGAGAGTGGCCTTGAAGTCTTTAATCTGCAAATAATATAACACATTCCATGGTTCATTATTATCCGAACATTTATAACCCTTCACTTCTATTTTTGATGGGCTTTATCATTACTAGCTTTTAAACTGCCTATATGTCTTTGAAAACTTCAGAGTATTCAGCTTGATAATCTCTTACTGAATGTTCTTTTCCTGAATTCATAGGAGGATGGAAGAGTTTAGATACCCCTATTTTTTTCTTTCTTTATAGAATGATTAGTGTAGAAATGAGCTCTATACTTTCCTTTATTTGTATAAAAATCAAATAAGACAATGTATGTGAAATTAGTTTGAAAACTTCAAAGAAATATTATTAATATGTATTTGTATGTATAAAATATATACAAAATATGACAGTATGTACAATATAAATTTGTGTAAAATATGAGACATTATTATCACTGTATATACATGGATCAAAACGTTAACCCATTTTCCAGTATGAAAGTCTCATGTTTGAGAATATTGAGGGTAATTCTTTGAACTACTTTCAAATTATTTTTGTATTGAACACTCTTGTTAAATCATCCCCAGTGTTTCTTCAATGTTGTGTTGTCTGCTCTGTGCTGCACTGGATCTGTAACCTCCATGAAGACATCCTATGATGTATTTTTCCACACATGGATGTTCTGAATTCTTAACCCCTCCCAGGCTTCTTTTCAACAATGTAATTGTCACTTGCATATATAGAGTTATCTTCTCTTTGCAAGAAATTTGCACTTCCACCTATATTAACCTGTTTTCTTTATTATCCCCTTTTCAAGGACAGAGATATGCTTCTTTCCAGCATAGAGTATGTTACTTCTTTAAGACTAGTAGCCACAATTGTTGCTAACTAATACACTCAATGGGCACACATCAGAGACTTTTCCCTTTTTCCTCATATAATAGAAAGTTATTTCTTTCTTTTAAATCTAGTATAATGGCAATGAGCTTTTATGTATGTACAGAATGAGAAAAATGATGACTCAGTTATTACTTTGATCCCAGCTATATAATTTCATCATATCAATTGGAGAAGATTGTAAAGCTGATGCCAGCATCTTTTACGTTTCTCACATGACTAATTGTTCAAAGATTTTTATTTTTGAGTGTATTTTTCTCTCTGTGTGCCTGTGTTTTATGTTAGAACAAGCAAGTGCAGCTATTGTCATAGCTCCATCAACAATATTTATTGGTGCCTATTGTGAGCTGTGCATTTTGCTAGGGTTGATAGGGAAGCAGAGTGTATCAGATACACTCCTTGCACTGAAAGCACTGACAATATAGTCAAATAATTAAGATTAATGTAAAGGACAGAAAGCAAACCAATTGAAGAGACGCTACCTAAGAAATTTCTTACAGTGTATAGAAGATGAGAAAAAATTTCCAGAAACTATTACATTGAACCATTAATACTCTACAATAAATTCTTGAATCTGTTTTGATACAATTTTCTGATGATGGAATAAATGAGGCTCAAAAAAATTAAATAAGTTGCCTTAGGTCACATAGCTTGTAAATGGCAGTGTTTAGATTCCACCTTGGCTCAAAAATCTGTCTACTAGTCCCTTAAGAGACGTTTAGGGCTAGAGTAGACAGGAAAAGCTTTGTGGATGAGACAGTACAAGTAATAGCTACTGTGGTTTGAGTGTTGGATGATAGGAACTCCTCTAAGAAGTTTATATGGTTTTAATTAATTCTGTCTCCAAACCCATGGGGCAAATTTTTTGCATCCCTATCTACAGCTGTAGAAACTGAGTATCAGAGACATTGAATAACTTTACCAGTGGCACAAGAGTGATGGAGCTGGGATTTGAAACAAGGTTTTCTGGCTCCAAAGGCAGTGTTCTCTAGTCATAGTCTTAAGATGAACAATTGGGAAACTTGAGTACTGCAAACTAGATGGCCAGAACCAGGGTATCAGTGATCTGAACATTAAGGCAAAGGCAGGATGTTAGAGTGTCAAGTGGATATTGTAAGACAGAGGTAAAAAAGGAAGTTGAAAATAGTTTTGATGTCTTCAGCTAGGACAACTGATTAATGGCAATTATCAACTGAAGTACGATAGTGTGGGAGCAACAGCTCTTGTGGAGGAGTTTTGGTAATGTAGAGTTTAAAGGGGCTGTGCAGACATTTGTATGATATGGGGAAGTCAGGTTTGAAACTCAGAAGAACTTTCAGAATTAGAGATGTAGAAGAGTTAATAATTTAAGTCCCTAAGGTGATCAAGATATGCAGAGAGGTGAAGACTGAGAAAAGAAAGCAATATACATTGAAATTGGAGAGGCGATGGAGGAATCAGAAAAGTGTCCTGAAGACCAGTGGAGGGGAGGTTTTCCAGAAGATGGGGGATCAGCAGGGCCAAGTGCTACAGAGAGAGGTCTGGTAGGACAAAAATTGAAGAGAGCTTTGGCAATTTGGGTATGGTTAGTCACCCTGATCAGAGCAGTTTCGTGAGAAAATTTGTGTGTTCATTTTTTTTTTAATGTGGGGAAATAGGAGCATCTTGAAGGTTGTACTGGTAAATTATTGGATGTACGGAGGAGTCAGGCTTTGTACAGCCTCAGGTTGAATAGCAGTATACATACGGAATAGCCACACTTCACTTTCTGGGCAGAAATCTGTTAGGGTAATAATGCAAGAAGCCATCTAATTTCTCTGCTTACAGCAAAGTCTCACTACTCACTATGAGTAAAGAAAACCTGAATTTGTTCCTCTAGTACAGGATAGCAGAGTGATTGCTCATCAGCGTGGAGGAATTCAGAGGTGAAAGCAGTCCTGCTAGAAGCCTTGAACTACCAGCTATCCTAGTGATAAATGCTCTCTGACTGCTGAGAACAGTAAATATGTCAGAGTCCCTAATTAGCTCAACACTGGGTCTGCAGAATTACCAATTCCATTGCTCTGCTTCATTTACTTGCCATTAATACTTTTGGGGGTAAGCATCATTTTAGTATTTTTATGACCAAGGTGGAAGCAGTGGTTTATTCATTGGGGGTAGGATCACCACAAGGCCCAGTATGGTCAACTCTAGAGATGGGAGAAGGCAGGGGAAGAACCAAAACAAAAGCAATAGATCTATTTTTGATTTTTTCAACTCTACTGAGGTATAATTGACAAGTAAAATTGTAGGATATTTGATATATGTGCACATTATGAAAGGATTCCTCCCATCTACTTAATTAAAACATCCATCACTTCCCATATTAATTTTTTTTTCCGTTGAGAATGTTTAAGTTCTACTCTCTTAGCAAATTTCTGTATAATACAGTGTTATCAACTGTAGTTACTATGTTATACATTAGATTCTCAGACCTTATTCCTCTTACAGGTGAAAGTTTGTACAAAAGGGATAGATCTAGATGGAGTTATAGATAAACATACACATCCTTAATATAGTCATGGAGAAATCTTACTTTTTCAGGCTGGAAGCTAGAACATGTCCTTCTTAACTGAAGAAAGGCAAGGACTCAAGCCTGAGGAATTGCATCCTTGTGGTATCTACCACAGGAGATAGTAAAGAGGGATTGTCAAAATAACAAGTTTATAGAAAGCATTAATTTGAACCAGGTGAAATTGCTGATATTCGACTGGTTTTGACTTACACAAATGGCAAATTCTTATAATCAAAATAATAGGAGGGAAAAGAAGACAGGTTGGTTGGGGACCTCAGGTAGACCACTAAGTTTGATTTTTGAGACTATTTGTAGCCCTTTGATAAAGGTGGATTAAAAGGGTAGGACTAGGGAAACTTATTTACCCTGTGTAGAAGAAAATGAACAGATGCTATGATATCTACCTGTTCATCTGCCCTCTCACTTCATCCAAGCTGTTTCTCAGAGCAAAACAAAATCTTTGAAGAGATTTTGCCTAGAAACCTAGGGATATATGTAGAAACGTTTTGGTTATGAAAGGGATTTCAGAATCTGATAAAAGCAGTTGACTTCCCTCCCTAGGAAAATGAGCATATACACATTAAAAAAAAATCAGAATATTTATGAACCCCCCTGAAATTCAGGTCAGAAACCCTTCATTTAAAAGATAAAGATATATTGATTTCAAGCAGTGATACAACCAAAGTAAAATCCCAAACTAAAACTTAATTTTCAAAGGTCTCTTGAAAGCACAGAAAGAGCAGCTGGGCTGGGGTTAATCATTCCACCTTTGGAGATAAGGCATTTGTACTCAGCATGCTAAGTCTTACAAATCATATATATATATATATATATATATATATATCTCCAGTGTGGAGTCTGGTTTATAGATCAAGGCATAAAGAATTTGGAGCAATGAGGCATTTCTCTCCAATTATTTTCTCAGTAGATGGCCTCCTATTATCAGATTTCAGTTATCAGTATATTCTTCTACCAATACTTTGATTGGCTCATTTATTAATATCATATGGAAAAAAGCAGCAAAGTTTAGTGTTAAATTCTAGGCTCATCCAGTAGGGTAACCAGGCAGGTGGATATTGGAAAATAGCCTAGCCTTGGGTAATGCTTAATGTCTAAGGACTAGGCATTGGTTCTTAATCCTGGCTGTGGATTATAATTATTTTGTGAACACATAAAACATAACACTGTCCAGCCCCATCTCAGATTAGATCATAATCTCAGGGAGTGGGGACCAGGCACTGGTACCTTTTAAAAGCATTCCAAGAAGTTCTAATGTACATTTAGGGTTGACAATCACTGGTTTAGAGTAAAATTAGATGGTGGTATGGATATGATGAAGGAAAGCAAGATAAAAGCATATTCTCACAGGTGAGGCCCATGGAATGATGGGAAATCTCTAGTAAATAATGAGTTAGTCGATATAAATTTTTAGTTATTAAATTGTATTTATAGGTAAGTTTTTACTAGAAACTAACACAGTATTGTGAGGCAATTATACTCCAATAAAGATCTACTTAAAAAAAAAAAAAATCCTTATAAAAGCTCTTGACCACTGGTTGTCAGTAGCGGGGAGTTGGCCTTTGGATAGGAGTCTGCCCTTCCCCCTCCCCCATGGTTGCCAGCATCCAAAATAAAGCAAACTTTCCTTTTCACCAAAAAAAAAAAAAAAAAAAACCCACAAAAAAACAAAAAACAAAACAAACAAACAAAAAGGAGTCTGCTATAGTAACATAGACTCTTAGGGCTGAGGGTCTTAAGGCATAGGGCAATTATCCCATCTGGCTTTAAAGCAGCAGTAATGTTTTCAAAATTGGCACAAGATAATGTGAGTTATCAAGAGAGGAACTTCAGGAAAGAAAAAGCCCATCTTTAAAAAAGGTTATGCATGCACTTGGTGCATATTTCAAAACTCACAAAAGGGTAAAGAGTGCAAATCTCACTGCCCTCTGTTCCCAGCTGTCCAGTTTCTCTCACTTGGAAGCAATCAATCTCTTGTTTACAATAGTTCATTCATGTATAAGCAGTGTCTTTTCTTTTTGTATACAAACAGCATTGTACAAATGGTATGCACACTATTCTACATTTTGCTTTTTTCACTAAATAATATACCCTGGAAAATTGCTTATGTTTTAACAAGTCTCAGGTTTAGATGTTGCATGTCCAAACTTGCATCCCTTGATACCAGGCATGTAGTAGGAACTCAACAAATGCTATTGTCAATTTCATCACCCTTCCTAAATAAATAAGCTGACACTGCTGCACCTGTATGCTGAAATGAAATTCAGAACTAGTCCATAAGGGATTTTTGCTGTCTTCACCTTAGAACTATAGTAAAAACATGCCTTGCATGACATTCTCAGAAGTAGTGTTCAAAAAGAGACCAAATGTATTTCAAATCCTGCCACAAAAAGAGGCAAAAACTGTAGTTGACTCAAAAATTTTATGTCAAAGTCTGAGAAATCACAAGTACCATTGACCCCCAAACCTTGAATAAACTGAAATCATAGGATTAATAATAAAGCCAATTTTTTTTTTTACTCAAAAATTTAATTCTAATGTTTAAGTATACCTTTGTTTTAAGTTGTATTTCACTACTTTTCTGTGTTGGAAACTTAACCTCACTGGAAATTGTGTGAGAAGTCTAGGCATTACCTGGTTTTCTAACTCTGAACTTACATCTGTGGTCCATTAATATTAACACATTGAAGCAGTAAGTGGTAGACAATTTTAAGTGAAGGTTAATTTTAAGATATTTGGTATCTGAAGAGAACTGTCATGTTTGCTGTGCTTTGTACCTTTGCTAACCACAATATAAATATAAGCAGTTGATATTTTATAAATCTCTGATGTTAAAAAGTCATGATTTATAACAGCTGAAAGCTCATAATCTCTGCTTTGCCATTTAGGGATTGCTTTCTGCCTTTGTTTTCTGGGCAGCAATGAACACTGTAGACTTTAGTTTAGAGGCAGGGAATCAAAGCAACTGGTAATGACATCGATTGAGTTTTAAAGAGATTTTAAGTTAGCTGCATTACTGCTTTGGGTGTATATGTTGTTTGTTAAAAATCCCTATAATCTTAGAATCTTCTTATTTTAAAATTGAATAGGTTTGGGGCTATTGCCCCTTACTGAATATGCAAGTTCTGGAGTCAGTGTCATTTTTTCCAAGCAGCTCAGCATACTTAGTGTTACTGGTTACTTTAAAAAAGCATTATAAAGGAGTCATATTGCTTATGTGTGCATGCATGTCTGTGTGTGCACATGAGCCTGTGATGTGCAGGAGGGCAGGAGAGAAGAGTGTTGGATCAAATCAATAAGGCATTGAGTCATCTGCATTTAGAGTTCATAATGAAAGAGGCTTACTGGCGTTGCTTCAGTTTTCTGAAGCTGCTAGTGGTGATAGATGCTGAGAACATATGGGTCCTACGTTTATCACTGTAGTCTTTCCCTTTATTAGACACAAAATAACTTATAGCACCTGCTATGTAATTTTTAATAATATTACTACACGCACCGCCCCCGTCCCCCCAATTACTAGAGTGTAAGTTCCCTTAGAGCAGGACCTTACCTGGCTTGTTCAAATAATTATTCCCAGAATTTAGAAAAGTGTCTAGACCACAGTAAATGACCAATAAGTATTTATTAAATTAATGAATATATTAGCACTGTTTAATGTATTATGATTGTTTGTATGCAAACAATGGTTTCTGATGAAAGATCTTATTCTGTGCTGTATTATATTTGCTGAGATGTTTATATCATTCAGATCCTAATGTTTGTGTTAATCAGCAGGCTGTTTTGGGGAACAATAATTTCTTTGATGTATCATAACTTATATTTTAATGAAGATTTGAGATCAAAAAGAAGTTTTAAGAAAATAAAAAATAAAATATGTAAATATTAATGTAATTCCAAAATAAGGAAATATCACTCATTGCCTCAAATGATCTTCTGAGGCATGGACAATAAAAGACAAAACAACTGAACCTTTCTTAATTCAACTGACTTACAAAAAACATTGTGAGCTTTTATGCATCACTTCCGTTAGTATCCTAATTGTAATGACATGTTATTTTGATTTTTTATGTTCAAGAAATGTAATATTGCTGGAAATTTGGTGCAGGGTCAGAATTGCAACAGTAACAATTTTATATTATCTATAAAAAGTATAGTGCAGTTATTAACTATTATTTCTAATTAACTATTGTTTCATTATCATTAGATACAATTAATTTGAAGGCACTGTAAAATACATCAAATTGTGTCCTCCATGTAGGTAGTCATTATGGTATAGCATTTTCATTATGACACTAATAGCATTCTTTAGTGAGTATATTATCATTGTCCCATGACGCTGGCACTGCAGTGGAATTCAACTCTCATTGGCTATAAAATATCATTCTTCAGTAGAGGTCAAACCGTCTTAAAATATTACCTCAGTTCTTTTAGCTTATCGGAATCATATTGGAAAAGTGATTTATTCTTATTTAGCAGGCAAGAAAATGGCAGCATTGACAGGGCAAGTCAATTGCATAAAGTCAGTTGACAAATCATTTTTACGTGGGTGAGGTCAAGTTTCCAAAGTCACAATCTACTGCACAAGGTGATCAGTGCCTAAGACAGATTTGAAGAAATAAAAGTCAAATGTTTATCTCCCTTGGTTAGAAATAATACAGTTAGTGCTGATATGCTCAAGGCTTCAAAATTTGTGAGTTAAATTATATACATGAGTTGCCAGACTGTATCTGGCAGCTTTTTATACTATGTCAACGTGTTGACCTGTATGGGATAGTAATGAAATAAATTGAAATCAAGTGTTTTGGAATAGTTGTGATAATAAAAATGAATTTCTAGTTGCAACAAATATCTTCTTTGGTATTAAAAGAGCACGAGAAGAAGCAACAGAATATAACAAAGGTAGTAAAAAAAAGGAAAATATAACTACATTAAAGAATATTAAGGGTAACTATTAAAAAAATAAATGTAAAAACTAAATAGTGCTCTAGCAAAGATCCAATTAGAAGTGGATAGTGAATCAAAATTATTAAATGGCTATGGTTGGCCTCATATTGTCATCCACTCCTTTATTATTCTCTATTTGGGGAGACCTCTGAGTTGACTTCTAGCAAATTTTTTCTTTCCTTCCTTCCTCCCTCTCTCCTCTCCTCCCCTCCCCTCTCCTCTCCCCTCCCCTCCCCTCCCCTCCCCTCCCCTCCCCTCCCCTCCCCTCCCCTCCCCTCCCCTCCCCTCCGCTCTCCCCTCCCCTCCCCTCCCCTCTCCTCTCCCCTCCCCTCCCCTCCCCTCTCCTCTCCTTTCCTTTTCTTACCATAGTTCAGTGTTTCCCAAGTGTGTTTTCCAGAATACAAGGTCCATGGGATGCTCAGATGGGGGATATGGACAAAGTTTAGGAAATATTACGTAGAGTCACTCATCTCTTAGAATTTCCTGATGTACTTTAACACTTTTTAGTCACAAGAAATGGTCCAAAATAGGAAACCTGTTTACCCCAACCCCTTCCAAAAGGATTTGACTGTGAAATATATATTATATATATATTTAACATTCCAGTCACCTGACTTTAGAAACAAAGGAAGTACCAGTGATGAGAATGTATTGAGGAATGAGGGGGTATGGTTGGGCCAACATAGATTTTATGGGACACTTTGAATTTTTGCAGAATTACTGATTTATTTATGCCATGCTCATTTTCCACTTTGCAGGAACATCAGTTAAAAAATGCTTTGTGTCATTTTGAACTGTATAGTCCATAAAAATTTTTATGAATGGATTATCCTTTGAACATGCATAATGTCATTTTGAGGCTGTGGAAAACCTACATATTCTGAGATATCTTATTGGATTTTTAAAAAAATTCTTAGAAATTGCTTTTCTTGGAGTGAAACATTTAATTGAAAAGGTCATTGCTCAGAAATCACTGTGATTCCAGATTTTTCTGTCTTCTCATATATTTTGAGAATTGCTATTGTCACTTTTAGTAGCGATCATGAAAAAAAGTTTAATGTTAGAAATTCATAGCAACCACATTTCTCATATAATCTGCCAGACAAAACAATGTATTTAATTGCTTGGAAAATACAAGACTGTTTTATGTTATTAATTTGAATGTGATATATATATATTTCCAGTCCTTTATCTTTCAAAACTTATGAAAGGAAAAGTGCAATTTGAAAAGCTTTTAGGATGCACTATTGGAGCAAATGGGCTCTCTGATGCCTGGGCATTTGGTTTGTTTTATTTATGATGAACATGGGAATATTTTAAAACTAAGATAAACAGTTTTAATGTTGAGAACCCCATTTTGTTAATATTGCTGTGTTAAATGTGTAAGTATTGAACAGTCAATGAAATATGAGACATTTTACGCAGTGACATTTTAAATGAATCTCCTTGTAGGGGAAGCCTGTGGGAACACCGGATGCTGGCGCTTATTTTCGTGTGCTCGCGGAGCATGGAGTAGCTGCCTTGTTTACAGCGCCAACTGCAATTAGAGCAATCCGTCAACAGGACCCTGGGGCAGCCTTGGGGAAGCAGTACTCTCTGACAAGGTGAACTCGGGATGCACAGGGCAAATTACATTAAAAACTGCAATCAGAATGAATAACTGAACATTATATTTTTTTTCTATCACTGCAGTACCACTATGGAAAGAGCCAAAGGTTCTGAATGTTAAGAATGACTGTTCTAAACAAATCTTTGAAATAGTTGGAAATTTAACTATACTGTGAATATTTTTTAATACCATATCCTGTTTATTTCTGTTCAAATTTTATCAAAATAGTTCTCTTTTTTAAACTACTCAGCTTATATATTTTCCTTAAAGTAAAATGCTAAGTGTAACTTACAATGAGTATATATATATATATATATATATATACACACATACATATATGTGTATGCATATATATATACACACACATATATATATATATATAGCATCTGTCTTTTGAAAATAGACTAATAGTCTAAATAGAGGGAAATATTATTTGATTTCACTTATAGAGATAAAACGTGGAAACTATAGTCCAAATTACCTATGTTGAAAGAGTGAAGGAAACTATTTTTCTATTGTTTTGTAATAATGTGCTCTGAATAGTTTAGGTATTTTTGTGCTGGTTTATTGCCATTCATTTTAGTTTAATGATATGTATATTCAAAGATAATTATAGCAATTTGTGTCTTCAAGGCAGTTTCCAACATCAAATCTTATTGAACCTTTTTGAAATAGGTCACTGCTATCATGAACTAAAAGGATTTTGTAGTTTCTTCAAGTCAAAAGTGGGTTTGAATTTTTTTAAATTAAATGCCAGATGTTATGAATTTTATGCTGCTATGGCCCAAGAAGTGTTTAAAACAGGTATCATACAGCAATTGCAGATATAAGCAAGAAGATTTCAATTTGGGCAGGGTCAGTGGTTTTGTTTGTTTCTTTTTCCTCTGTTTTTTTTTTGTTTTATGAAAAAATGGATCCAGATTTACATAAAATGTTCATAAAATGAGCATACAATGTGTTCATAAAATGAATCTTCTATTGTATTTCTATTCACTCTCTCTTTGTTCCTTTATTCACTACATTTCAACTTAGTTTTCTCCATTTCAGTCAAAAGCATAGAAACATAGATTTTGGTAAAAACATCTGAGGCTATGTATAGTCTCCACGTCTTAAGACAATTCCAGGGGTTTTGAAGAAACAGTGACTGTTGTTCTTGCAGTGTCTCTTTTCTGACAAATGCATTCTGATTACAGGGCATGTAGATGTGTGACCAGCAAGCTAAAGTCTCTTGTTTGCTGCCTCATCTTTTCCCATTTATACATGGGTTTTAGATGATATCCTTTACTGTAAAGGCAAGAACCATTTCTAATTTGCCTGAAATATAAAGCATCAAACAATACCGAATGAATACTTATTAAAACATCACTCTTTCAAACTAATAGGTATAGACATGGAGTACGAGATTTTAGGGTAAGAGAAATTGCAATAAGTTGCCCCAATCATGCCCCTTTGTCTTTAGGCATCTAAGTTATTCATGATGATGTGAACCTATGTTTTTAATAGATATTTAGAAATGCAGACTCTATAAACAGCCTCAATTATTCAAATGACTACTATTAATAAATGCAAACACTTGCTGATCACCTACTATGTGCTAGGCATAAGCAGTTAAAGTTTGTTATCTCATTTGGTTATAACAATAAGTAGGAATTGTGATTATTCTCATTTTACAGATGGGGGAAATTAGGGCCAGAGAGTTTAAGTAACTCTTTAGAAAGAAACTAACTCAGGCAATCTGACTAGAGCCCACACTCCTAACTAAATTCCATGGACATACTCTTCCTATGAAACGTAAATTAGGAAACTAACTTGACCCAGGGATTCTTGTCATTCGTGGCATAAGTGCAGCTTTTCCTTTTCATATATTTGTAGTCTATACAAATAATACCTTCACTGATCTACTTTGATAGATTCTCACTTGTGGACTAAAGAGAATGTTAGAAACAGAAGGGACCTCCAAAATCCAACTATCTCACTAGGCAACCAAGGTCCAAGAAAAGTTGTTTGGGTTAGAGACAAGAGAGAACCCAAGTTAGAGAACCCAAGTCTTCTCATACAGCTATACTTTTAAGTTTATATTTATGTTCAAGACATTTCATACTAATTTACTGAATGGACATTCACTTGATACTATAATTGCAGACTTGTGATTGATTTGCAGTTTTCTTATCTCTCCTTCTATAGAACATTTTAAGTGATGAAGTTTTCTTTTTAAAATGTTACATAGCTCATTAAAGATTGTTTTAAAATAAATTTAAAGATGTCCCCCCCAATTTAAGAGGGTACTCTGAAATAGGTAACTAACCAGAACTGTAAGTTCATTTTATCAGACAACTAGAGTTTGGAAAAATAGATGAGAAATCATCTAGTGTAATGATTTCATTTCACAGTAGAGAAAACTTTGGTACAAAGAGGTGAAATAACATTCCCAGGATTACAAAGCTACTCTGGGGCAAAGCTGGGACTAGGCAGTATGGTATGGTAATTTAGATTCTGACTCTGGAGTTAGACTCCCTGGGTTCAAACCTACCATTTATTGGCTGTGTGACCTTGAGAAAGTTATGTAGCCTCTCTGTTCTTTTCTTTCTTTTTTTTTGTGGACTATAAAAGCAGTAAGAGTACAAGAATATAATGGAAATAAAAGGTACATAATCCATGCAAAGCACTTGGAACTGTTCATAACATAGACTGCCTTAGCTGTTATTATCATCTTCTGCTTTCTAATTCACTGCTGTTTTCTGTCACATCATAGTGATTTATTTTCCCATGATCTTCTAGTTCAATTTTAGTAAAGTTAGAAAAAATTCTGTGCTCGGATTTCCACTAAGGATAACACAGTACCTTGTACTTTGATGCAGCCTTTCTTTTCCCATTACACAGCAATGAGAGAGAATATGAAAAACAAGAAGCAGAGCATCAGAGCTGAGCTGAAAAATAAACTTTTCTGCGGACTGGAAGTGGATTAGATTTGCAAAGCGGTAAGGGTGGCTGACGCCAGAGGCTTGCTAGGTGTACAAGCATGCATTGGCAGAGTAAAGGGACTCAGTATTACCCTGCTTAGGTCATGGAGTCAGAGCTTGCTCAGTGATTGAGGATGGGCTGGGGTGTTCCTCCCCACTCAGGAAAGGAGGCTGATAATAATGACTCTCAGTTGTTTTCTGGGACTATGACGTATAGCAAGCTTTGGTCTAGGGATCTGACTGAGACAAAGCAACCAGAGACTGAACCAAACTGCCCATCTGTCATCCTAGAATAGGATCTGTGATATCCTGAGTATCACTGTGGATTAATAATTTTGAATCATCATTATGGCATTGGACCTCTAGAGGGTAGTTATATCACTCACAAACCTATTGAACAGAGAAGGTGAGCATAGGAGAGAGAGAGAAGGAGATAAAAACAAAAACAAAGAACTTCTATTTCGAAAAGAGTGTGGGAAATAAAATTCCAAACACACGAAGAACTCTAATGCTAATAAAATCAACAGAACATGGATTCATTCCAATTGAGATAATTTTTGTAATATAGCCAAATCAAACTTGAAAATAAGTATGTTAAGGATAATCAGAATCATAAACTAATAACTCTTATGTAAAATTATTAAACTAGGGTATGAAAAAATTAAAAAATACAATGGATAGTGTAAACTAAATAAATGAAACAAATATATGGGCACAAGGAAAGACTGTTAAAAATTACAGGATATTATTGAGGAAACTACCCAGCATGCAAAACAGAGAGACAAAGTAAAAAATCTGAAAGAACAGTTAAAGAAACTTGGAGGGAAGAATAGGAAACTACAAATGTATCTAGTAAGAATTTCAGAAGAAAATGGAAGAATTGTTAAAAAAAAATGACAGTTGAGAGCCAATAATTGAATATATTACTGAATTGAAGAAAGATGTGGATCCTAGTTGGAAAGTGCCATCCAAGTACTAAGAAGGTTAAATATAAGTAAATTCTCATTGGACAGGTCATTTGAAAATTGCAAAACATGAACTGAGGCTATAGGTAAAATCCAAAAAACTACCAGAGGAATCAACAGAGCACCAAAGAGGAAAATCCAAACTGATGCCAATAGATGCTAGATGACAATAGTGAAAGATCTGCAAAGTTCTGAGGGAGAATTGTTAAACAAAAAATTTTTATTGAAGACTGAGGAAAAATAGAAAAATGTGCATATGGACAAAGCTAAGAGAACTTAAAACCCAGAGACTTTCTTGACAGGAAAAATGCACACAGGGGAATGGTATGGGATATGAAAAAGCAGCAGCAAAGACTGATGAAATATGTTGTTGAATTTATATAGTTGTTACTATACTAATTATAATTGGATATTATGTTTAAACAGAAGCCAAAATAAATGCAATAATAACTGTAACAAAATGGTGGAGAGTTTTTTCAAAAGGTAAGTTGAATTTTCTAGTGGGGAGTAACAGAAGAAAACAGAATGAAGGAAAGATGGAGATAACCACAGGGACACTGATGGAAAAAAATAATGATGTTCTGTTGTGTGAACTAGAGTTGATGAGGCATCACTGAAATAATCTATTTTTATTTAACTTCTGTTGGCACAAGTGAAGAGTAATATTCTCTTGTTTGGTGGTTTATGGACCTGGAAAGAAATATTCATTTTAGTTTTCTTCTGCCCCTACTTTATTACCTCAGAATTCTTCACCATAATCTATCTTTGGCTTTTTATCCATTACTATGCAGCTTCCTGTGTATTTTGGAATAAAATTAATTTAACAACATTACCATTTTTCTGTTTCCCTTTTTGCTTAATTTTCAACTTAATTTGAGTCTTGAATTATACTCAATTTTATATAGAATTGAGGAAAGAGGTATAGGTCTCATTCCCATTAATCTCTCTCCCCCTTTTTTCTACTCTGGGTATTGTACATTGTCATTTTGTTTATCCTTTTAGTATTATTCATCTGGAAGTAGATTCATCTTTCCATGTGTTACCATTATCAGAGCATCTCCCATATATTGAATTAGTATATAACAATCTAGGGAAGCATTATCCAATAAAACTGATGTCTCCAATATAGTAGGTACCAGCCACATGTCACTAATGAACTCTTGACAAAAGGTTAATACTATGAAGAAATTGATATTTTTAATTTTTTGCAATTTTAACTAATTTAAATTTTAAATAGCCAGAGGTGGCTAGAAGCTACCATATTGTACAGTGCAGAGACAGGACATATATAATTAATATGGGTAAATTTACTCTCCAGAGAGTCCAAATTACTATGAAAAATGGCTAATTTTCACTTAAAAAAATTTTTTTTATTGTGGTAAAAGTCACATAATATAAAACATACTATTTAAACCATATTTAACTGTACAGTTCAGTGACACTAAGTACATTCACATTGTTGTGCAACTCTCACCATCATCCATCTCCCAAATATTTCGCCTTCTAAACTGAAACTCTGTCCGCATTAAACACTAACTCCCCATTCACTTTTATGAAATGAATTTGTAAACAAAAATATATTTTTGAATTTTTTAATATGGGGCATTTATCTGTTTGTAATATTAATAAAATAATGGCAAAGTCATTAATGAGAAATTTCACTGTTGAAAAATGTTTCAGTTCCTTTTTTGCAAGCCTAAAGGGCTAAATGTTTTTTTAAAAATAAGAATACAACTCTTGCTCTTAGGCATGAGTTTATCTTTAAATTATCTTATAATTTATCTTTCAATTATAGATTTATACTAAGAGTTTTTAAGTAATCATTTGGTTATAAAAATATAAAATTACATATCATGGTTTTGTTTATTGTGAGGAATTAGGAGTTAAATAATATTGGATTCAATATTTATTAAAAGATTTTAAATTGTCAGTCATGTCTTATTCCTGAATTTTATCTTTGTTTATAATGTGTTTATACTCTTTAATATTATACAATTTGAAGTCTGTAATTGAGAAAAATAATAACTTTGGGGCAGTTTTAGGAACTTTAATACAAAAGTAGAGTGATAGTTTCTAGTGTATTTAGGGAAAGGGGATCATCTGTACTATTTGATGTTTTTCTAAATTACCAGTGAGGCCCAAAATTTTCCTCTGCTTTTGGTAAATGGTAAAGTGATTTTTTTTTTAAATTTTTTTAAAATTAATTAATTTATATTTATTTTTGGCTGTGTTGGGTCTTCGTTTCTGTGCGAGGGCTTTCTCTAGTTGCGGCAAGCGGGGGCCACTCTTCATCGCGGTGCGCTGGCCTCTCACTATTGCGGCCTCTCTTGTTGCGGGGTACAGGCTCCAGACGCGCAGGCTCAGTAGTTGTGGCTCATGGGCTTAGTTGCTCCGCAGCATGTGGGATCTTCCCAGACCAGGGCTCGAACCCGTGTCCCCTGCATTGGCAGGCAGATTCTCAACCACTGCGCCACCAGGGAAGCCCTAGTAAAGTGATTTTAATGGAAATGGAGGGATTCTTTCTGACTTGCAGAGAAGGCAGGCACCACTTTTACTATTCTTTATTGAATATCATACCTTTCTATTTTGCTTATTAGCGCCATTATGAAGATTGCTATCATGATGATACTAATGTAATTAAAAGATAAGAAAGGCAATAGAAGTATAATGCAAAACAATAATAATATTACATTTAAAGATATATAATGCTGAAATTTATCATGAGATAAGGAATCAGTGCTATGCATGGTTTTTTATTATTACAATCAATTAATTAAATTAATTGAAGTTTACTTGGCTAGGGAAAAAAAGCCAAAAAAATTAATTAAAACTTGTAAGAATGCTGGTAATATCAGGTATTAATTATCCCTGGATTAGCCAAAAATTATTTTATATTGTGTGCTAACATTTTTTAAGTGACAATATTTTGCATTACATTTTCATTAATAAATATTTTTGAAATTCTAGGTCTTAAGTTTCATATATAAACTAATCACATGACTATCTGGATCATCCAGAGCTCTTTGAAGTAATCTGTGGCTTGGCAGATGATGGAAATGTGACCTCTGATATCCATAAAACACTTCCTTTTGGTTGTTCTTTGCCTGTACTGTTGGAATCAGCCAAACCTAGCATTCTATAAATTTTAATACAAATCATCCAAATGCACAATATTCTTTTTTTTTCAGACAGCAAACTATTGGAAATTTACTTCTGCCCTTAAAGAAAAATTTGGGACTAATAAATTCTGTTATACATGTGCTATTACAAAGAAAGAAGGTGGAAAAGGTACAATATACTCCAGAAAATGATTACACCTTCAATGAAATACAAAGAATAGCTCCTCTGTTGGTTAGTAAGAAAACCATGCTTGAAACCCCTTGTAGTCATAAACGGCAAAAATACAACAAAAATCCCAATATGTACATACAGGTGTGTGTGTTCTTTCTGTTCCTCAAATTTCCTGTGATATTATACAACAGCAATATGATATTTTAAAGTTAATCTGTTGATAAAATGTGAAGCATGTATCAATGATCAGTCGTTAAAGGTGTCTGTTTAGTACAGTTTGAGGCAGCACAAAAGCAAGGAATAGTGGACATTTTCATTCAGTCTTTTTTGCTTCTACAATTTGTCATGGATAGCCGTGTTTTCCTCCTAATCATGTTTTCTTTAATTTTACTTTTATTTAGGGTCAGGTATTTGAAAGTTTGGGTTTTTGGTTTGTTTTTGTTTTTGTTTTTTTTCAATTTTGGTTTGTTTATGTGTTGGTTTTTCTTCTTCCAGTGACATACAACGTATTCCTAAAAGGCTTTTGAAGGAAACAGGAATTGTCAGTAGTAATAAGTCCCGTTGCTCAGACCTCCTGGATAATCCCCCGTCTCCACCTCCACTTTTTTTCCCCGGGGGTCCCCGGGGGCTGCCTGGGTTCAAGTCTCACCATCTCTGTGATGGCAGCAGCCTCCCAAAGCCAGGGCCCCTGGGCTCCTGTCCTGTCCTTCCTTTTGTCCTCCCCACTCCTGCCAGTGGCGTCTTCCTAAAGCAAAAATCTCACTGTGCCACTCTCCTGCTTAAAATCTTTAATTGGCTTTAATTAGCTTCTCACCACCTTCATGGAGAAATCCAAATTCCTTAGAAAACTCTATAAGCTCCTTCATGACAAGGCCCAGGCCTGCGTCTCCAAATGGCATCACTTGTTCCTCGTTTACCCTAGAAATGCATAATATTCTTAATCACAGAAGTTTAAGAAAAATCAGGAAGCTAATAGTTTGAATAAGATACAATTAAAATATGTTCATATTTTTCAGTCATAAGATTATCAACAATATGGCGTTTATATTTTTATTTTGTTTTGTTTTTACATACCATCTAAAATCATAGATGTATCAACATCATTTTAAACTTTAAAACTTTACACTAGTTTTTGTTATACTTTAACTTACTTTTAATAGCTTAATGTGTTACTATTTATTTCATCCTGCTGTAACATTTCTGTCTGATGAGGTCATAATTGATAATCCAAATTTTAATTTCAAGCAAGTTATAAATGAATACATATTTGATTACATTTTAGCTTGAATTGCAAATATATATGTAGTTTGCTTAAAGTTTAAGTACCTAAAAATCCCAGGTATTTTGATTGATATCGAGGTCATAAAGATGAATGATCCTAAGGAGCTCACAGTACACTGTGAGAAATAGGCAAGAAGCAAACAATTATAGAAAGAGATATATGTTTGTAGCAGAGGCAGGAAATGCATGTTGTTGGAGCACAGAGTGAGAATATTTGAATCTTCATCAGCTCTTCATGAAATGATGTAAGTTAAGGGAAGGGTAAAAAATCTTCTGTGGCTATACTACATTGTTCAGGATGGGCAGGCAGGTTTTTATTTAATTAGTTTTTTAAATTTTTTTTATTTTTTTTGGTTTTTATTTTGATGATAATGAATTAACTCTTATACACACATTCTTTGTTTTTTGTTTTGTTTTGTTTTTAACATCTTTATTGGAGTATAATTGCTTTACATTGTTGTGTTAGTTGCTGCTGTATAACAAAGTGAGTCAGCTATACGTATACATATATCCCCATATCCCCTCACTTTTGCGTCTCCCTCCCACCCTCCCTATCCCACCTCTCTAGGTGGACACAAAGCACCGAGCTGATCTCCCTGTGCTATGCGGCTGCTTCCCACTAGCTATCTGTTTTACATTTGGTAGTGTATATATGTCCATGCCACTCTCTCACTTCGTCTCAGCTTACCCTTCCCCCTCCCCATGTCATCAGGTCCATTCTCTATGCCTGCGTCTTTATTCCTGTCCTGCCCCTAGGTTCTTCAGACCCTATTTTTTTTTAGATTCCATATGTATGTGTTAGCATATGGTATTTGTTTTTCTCTTTCTGACTTACTTCACTCTGTATGACAGACTCTTTGACAGACGACAGGCCATGGGAGCATTGAGAATAGAAGAAAAAAATAGTCATTCTCTCAATGAACCACCAATAGTGTCAACTCAATTCTATTTTTCCTATTTCATCCTTTCTACACTGTGGCATGATGTTCCCTGCAAAGGATTCTTCATCTCTTAGTAATCATATATTCCTTTTGATAGGAGGCTTTTTAACCTGGAAGACCACAATGGCATTTCTTTTCAAATCACTTATCTTTCCTAAATATGTCCTTGGAATAGGAGAAATATGTGTTGAAATCATAATAATCTTTACCAAAGTAACTCATGAGAAGGAGCAAGTGCATCATATTTATGAGCATATTTGTTGCCTTAGCTGATACTCTAGAGTGTATTTTCGTGTATAGACTTAAGTAGAATACAGCAATCAAATTTGGAGCTAAAATTAGCAGAGATAATGTCAAGGAGGAAAAACGTTTTTCATTTTTGATTATTAGGTGAATATGACAGATATATTACAAAGATCAACTCAGTTGCTCTTCTCAGAACTGAGAAGCTGTAGCTGTGAATTCTACTTTTGAAGCATCTCTCTCCAGTGCTGTGCTATGCATTTAGTTATACCGCGTCCAAACAAATAATGCCTCTAACCATTCTACAACCATTCTACAGTGTTTTCCTCTGACAGAATTAACGTGATTAGATTCTACAATGTTTAAAAGAAGGTAGATGAAATTATTTCAGTTTATTTTCAAGGAATAATTTGAATTCACTCTCTCTCTCTAATATTCAGGTTCAAAACATTATTTGTGGCTGGAGAACGATGTGACGTGGAGACCCTGGAATGGTCCAAAAAGGTCTTCAGAGTACCTGTCCTAGACCATTGGTGGCAAACTGGTGAGCATTTTCCAAACATGTACATAAATATTGCAGACATGCTCAGAGGCACTGCAAGGATAGGAGGAAATTCTGAATTATGACCATCAGGCACAAACTCAGAAATCAGGTGGTTCTGGTTTCGATAGAAATAAGCAGTTCTTTGATTATCTTTTTGTTAAAAAGTCTTCTTAAATGACATTGATGCTACCATTCTCTTGGTCCCTGGGTATAAAGCCCTGAAGACCACTTTTGCTTCTCATCCTCTTTGCTTCATATATCCAGTGAGTCACTAAATCTCAGATTTCCCTTTGGATTCATCCCATCTTCAGTACTCCCATTGCCTCTGAGCTGCAGCAGCCACAGTGTCATCTACCCTGATTTAAATTATCCTCATCACTCATCTCTGTGCTCCCTGCTTTCCTATAACCCTGCACACTGCTGCAGGAGTACTTTTTTAAAGCACTGTTTCTTTTATAGGATTTCCTGTGGTTCTCTGGCTCTTTTCTTATGATCAATAAAATCAAATCTCTTCTGCCTAGCACTCAACAGACAAATGTATTTTTCACCAAAACGCTTATCATTATATATGTAATTTATTTATTTACTTATTTATTCTCTATTTTCCTCCCACTAATTGATCCTTGGGAAACAGCTTGTCATATTAAGTGGATAGAATAAAACTTTGGTACAGATAAAAAAAGACTTTCTGCTGCTTCTTTTGAGGAATGATTGTGTACATATGTGAAAGTAAGTAGTTTACCTGGAATCTGTTTTCCTTGTCACCGAATGTAGTGATTTTGTTGGCTTTTCCATTTGGCCCACTGAAAGTAGCTATGAGTTATCAGAGCCTTTACAGCCTTCCTATGTATATATTTCAGTTCAGTCCTACTCAGTTCAACTAATTAGATCAACAATTGTATGTTAGTATTTTCAGAATTTCCATCTTCTGAGCATTTTGGGCAGGGCATCAAATTTGGATTAAAAAATTAATAAAATTTCTAGCCAAAATTAGGTCTGATTTTAAAAATTCTAGCAAAAATTAGGTCTGATTTTAAGATCTAGAAGATCAAGTGAGAGACTAAAACTGAAGTTCAGTGTTTAATATTTTAGAACTCTTTGATTCTGATAAATTATACTTTTATATTTTCTTGGATATTGCTCTTTTGGAAAGTGTGTTTTCTATATTCATTATAATATGAAATATAAAATGAATGATCAGAGCAGAATACATGTTCTTTAAATAAGATGCAAATCGGAAAGAAAGTTTCTATTCTCTGTAATTTGATTTGCTAAGGGAGAAATTTCTTACCTAAATTCAGATTTGTAACTATTTGGGAAATAAAAAAAGATAAGATTCAATTTGGAGAAAGAGCAGTGCTATGTGTAAAATACATAAAAAACAAGTGAAGAATTATTGCCTTGCAAGGAAGAGTGTTTATAGACTTGATGAATCCCCTATTCATCCAGAAAGTTCTAACAGTTATTTTTCTGGGCATAAAGAGGAAAATATTTTATCACCTTAAAGATGGTTTTCCAAGGTGGTTTTCCTTTCCTGGTCAACATATAACTTGTTTCCAATACACAGTGACCTTCCACAAATGCTTGCAGAAGAGTTCTGTTCCCCACCCCTGGCTCCCTTAAAGGTGACTATGCTAAAGCTTGTTGAAGGCAACCAACACATTAATAAATAAAATTATGATTCCTTTACTTTTTCTTATTGATATCATTGCACATAATAGCCTGTGCAGATGTATGTAGTTAGTGCATCCAGCTTTACAAAAAAGCTCACTGAAGCCTGAGAAACAAGCATAAGAGGTCTCTGGTGGGTAGAGTTCCACGTGAATTTGCAATTTTTCTTTGACGTATTGTTCAGAAGGAATTAGTAGACACATTATGTCAGTGTGCTTTGAATGGCTGCTCATTACTCTGGAAAACAGAGTGGATTTCTACTAATAATGACGGATTCTTTCCATCCCCCAAATTTAATTTTACAGCATTTGATATTTTGTCCAACTGAAGTACACAAATACATACATAGGGATAGGTATGTAGGTAGGTAGCTAGCTAGCTAGCTAGGTTAGTGGTTTTGTCCTTTATAAAAGAAATTTATCCAACGTGGTGCAGGTGTCTGCTACTAACAGAAAATTTAGTTAGAATCTTTATTCATTTGCATAGAAGAAATCAATTCAGTATTTTCAAAGTTGTATGTTGTGGTAAATAATTGCAAAGTGATACTGAAGTTTAATGTTTGCAACTGTTCACCTTTCTTAAGGTGATATCAGATTAATGGGGGGAAAGGCAAGCACTTTATGGGTTATTATTAACTCTTAGAAAAAAGAAAGAAAAATTTGATATTTCTAGCACATTTATGAATTTCCTAATATTTTACATATCAAATAGATGGTCATGCACTTCCCCAAGAGGTAGATCAGCAAAAACCTGATAACATTTGAAGGAAGGTTAAGCTTTGCCCAAAGGAGTATTTTTCTTTATTTAAAATTTCAAGTTTTCTACAAGGTTGCTGTTACTTGTTATTGACTTAGAAATTGATATTATTTTATATAATCACACACTTTTATGAGCCTTCCATACAATGCATAATTTATGAATTTGCTCTCTGATTACATTGATATATGTGTACAAATGAGTTGTTAAGAAACTGTGATGTGTAATTTGGAATTAGTAAGGGGTATGTTAAGTAACTAAAATGTATGAGTGAAAATTGATTAGTTCCTGTGACTTGGGCTATAAGAAGGCACTCTGCAGTCAATCCATTTTTATTACAATGTTGTTTTTGTTACCCAAGTGAAATTTGTATTAGCAACAACAGATTTCTAGTGACTAACATCCTCTTTTGATCTGTTACTATCAACACTCTTTGATGTCTGATTTAAATAATACCTAAGATTCTAAATTGAGAGCTAATCTGTGGAAAATCCGAGAACAGATCAACTCCTTGTGGGGGCATTTTAATAAAGAATTGTCTCTGTTCAACACCACTGAAGCATTAACCCCTTGTTTTGGATTGTAATACTGTAAACATTTAATGCTCTCATGAAGGAAATTGGTCTTGCTAAGTTTATATAGGAGAGTTGTATATATTTGATTCATAATTCTGGGTAATAGACAAATTGTCATTTACTCAGATGCTTTATCTTCATAGTAATTTATCCATAAGATGATTGGAAGCATCTGGATTATTGACTGAATTTTTCATTTTTTTAAATAGGGGTTAAGAAATAGAGGTGCTACAATCATAATTTGAAAAGGGGAAATTAAGAGAATAGATAATTGTTCCCTTAAGATATGATAATTTGTGTACAAAGAAATAAACAGCCAGAACTTCATTACCCTCAGTTGTACAATCACCAGATAAAACACTGTACTGTTATAGATCATTTTTAGTACTAAGGTGAGCTTTTCCAGAAATCAAACAGCGCAAAGAACTGTCAGTGCAGTGCATTGTGTCCTTTGCAAGAATTTTTTTTTCTGATTTAAGATGCCTATGAAGGAACTGTTTTCCTTTTGAGTGAATCACCTAGTCCAAAAAAAAAAAAAAAAAAAAAAGAAAGAAAATTAAACAACTAAGTACTAAAACCCAAAACATAGTAGACCTTATCCCTTTTTGAAGTTTCCTCCTTCCTTTTTCCCTTCCTTCTTTCCTTCCTGCCTTCCGGCCTTCCCTTCTCTTCCCTTTCTTTTTCCTTCCTTTTCTCTCTTTCCTTCCTGTTTACTATAAGATATGGCACTAGTTTAGAAATGACTGCAACAAAAAAGTTTGGCATCCCACTTTGTAATGTTATTTAATTTTATGTAGAAACACTTTATTCTTTTACTTGCTATCAGTCACTTAAATAAAGATAACCACTGCAAAGTTAGAATACTCAAGTTCCACAGTAGCTTTTATAAGGGACAACTTGGTGAAGGGTTTAGATCAAAAGAATCAATGATTCTTTCCACCTGCTAGCAGAACAAATCTGTGTGGTTTCCATCAGAAGATACAAACCTTATGTTAAAGTGTTTTAAGTGATGCCCCCGCCCCGCCCCGTAGTGATGAAGTAATTGAAATGAGGTAATGACCACCAACTTGAGTAGCACTGGGTGATTTTGTTGTTTGTTTTGTTTCCATCACTTTACTGGAGGAGTAAAATTCTTCGTAGAATTTTTAAAACCCCTAGGAGGGATTTCAGTGAGAAAATGGTAATCTCCTAATGGATTGAGACATTGGTGGCCATTGAAGTTATTGATCTTACTTTATCTGCCTTGAGCCATCTTTGCTGAGTTCTTATATCTGGAGGTAATCACAGCGTGTCTCTCCCTGTTTGATTGAACTGCTGCAGTTTTAGTTGCAATTGCTAGTTCTGAAGTAATTATATTCTATATATAGCCTAAATGCTCCTCCTTTGAGGAAGAATCTGATAATTCTAAATTTTACTAAAATGGACCCACAGGCTCCAGCAAGCTTCAGTCATGTTGGTTCTTAAATCAAAATCATTGATCCTAAAGGCATACACATCCTAATACCATATTATTAAAATGTGTCAAGGCTACTTGACCTGATAATCCTTATTTTTGCACTGTTTGGTAGGATATACTTCCTGAGGATAGACAACTGGGACAAGAGTTCTAACCCACAAAAATTGGTTAAGCTGACCAAATTCAGTCCTTATCCTTAGGTGTACCTGGAGAAGATCCATTAGCCCAGGATTTTTTAAAGGCAGAAATATTTTTTATTTACAAGAATCAAAACCACAAAATGGAATAATTCATTATAGTTTAATAACAGTTATCCTAACCAGAGATCTCTATGAGAAATGATACAGGCTCAAATATAGTACTGTCTCATTCCTCCTGGGTAGACTAAATGTGATTTGAGACTTGATAAGTAGAGTGTCAAAGTTTAAGCCACATTTTTTTCTGGATCGTCCTCTTCCTTGGTTACCCTTACATTTTCACACTTTCCACTTTCAGGCATCTGAACTGATATACTTACTGAAGAGGAATTTCAATCTGTCAGTGTGTAGTTCTGAGTTTAGTCTGTGACAGGGTATTCTCTTCATCCCTGGAATTCCACATTGGGAGTTTTATGACTCTTGTTATTTCTGCCTTTCTTTAAAGCATGTTACACCTATGTGCTAGATGTATGACTTTCTTCCATCTTCAACATACCTAGCTTGTGCCCCATGCAAAATCCTGTATGTTTTCCTGCAAAATGGCTTCCTAGGGCTAAGGGATAAAAAGCTCTGTATGGCTGACAATACAGCGAAGAAAGTATCTTCTTGGTGACTTTATCTTGATGACTCTAATTATTCAAAAATCTGTTCTCTGTGGTTTGGGTGCCAATAGCCACTAGCATACATTCCTTTGGTTGCAGATCTTGAAGTAGAATATTTCTATATACAACCAAATGCTGCCTTCCTAGGTTTTACTTTTCAACTGTCATTCCCTGCTTTCTGGGTTTTACTTAATATTTTCTGAGCCCATCAAATTCGGGCTGTGGTGGTAGGGTTTGGTTAAAGTATAGGGCTGCATTTTCAAAGACGGTGGATTGAAGTAGACTTTTGAAATACACACTGTGGAACTCAGGGTTAGACTGGATAGGCAGTGCCGTTGCCCCATGAACTGGCTTGTCCAGAATATACCCTATGATGCTTTCAAATAGTAGAATGTAAAGAGTCTTTAGTAATATGAATGAATCACTATTGTCTGATGAGTTTTGTTTTTCTCAACAGAATGGTCAAAAATAAACTCATCTCTTTTTTTCATTCATGGGAAAGAAATTGTAGATAGTTTGGCATGAGAAGTTGTGATTGGGAAAAGCAGTCATATAGACACAGTGTCATGTCAGCAATGTTCAGCTAGTAAGACTGTGAAAGTATTCATCTGGTGAGAGAGGAAGAATGTCTTGATGTCATCTTTGTTGCCTGGCAACAGCATTTTTTTTCCCCTCATTTAGAGCAAGTCTTCGTTAGTTTAAAGTAGGTGATTTTTACTGATAATTAGAGAAGCAGGAGCTTAGAGGTAAGCTATGTGAATTTGGTTTGTGGAAGGAATAACCTTTTGTCAAATGTTAGGCTTGATGAGGCTTTCTCTTTCTGAAATGAATAACTGTTTACAAATTATTAATCCATCTGAAAATGAATATCCCAAGTCAAATAGCAGCCATTGAATCAGACATTTTCATCTTTACAGCATTATAATGTGGGAAGAACACCAAGTTGGTGGTTTATTTTCAGATATGATTACTATACATGAAGTAGTTCAGATATGTATAATTGCTTTTTAGAATCTCTATTTACGCTCATTATTATATTAGTGATAATTTTTGACAAGACTAAACACTAAGAAATTGATTAATCATATAAAGTTGGTTCAGTCTTTGAAATATTTATTTTAATTGTCCTACCCTTGGCAAGAATCTCATTTAATACACTCTAGAAAGGTGAAAATATGTCATGCTTTTGTAGATCTTTACAAGAAAAAGAGTTCCTAAACCCTCCCTTGACAAACATTATTGTCTGGAAATTTGATTTTCCCTTGTTGCATGTAATTCTCTGCACTGTGGGCCCTTTGGCCCCATAAAGCAGTAGTTCCCAATTCCTCTTTCGCTGTCCATTCTAATTAGAAAACAACAGGTGACTATTCTCCTTGGAAAAGCAATGTGGATAGTAAAAAGTGATACTGAATCCCAATAAGACTGTTTAAATCCTGGTTTAGCCACTTACTCTGTAGCCGCTGGCAAGTCTCTAATCTAGTGCACATGTGTTTGCTCACAGGCTTGTAGAAAGCTTGAAATGAAGGGAAATGTGTATGAACAATGCAGCAAGTTCCTGGCCTATAGTAACATTCAATAAACATTTTTCTTTTCCTTTCCTTTCCTTTCTGTGAATAATCCTTCATGAATATAAAGGCCATCTTTAAAATCCTGGTCTGTAGATAGTCCAGACTCAAGAAAACTTAGAACATAAGAGCTCAATTTATAAATGAAAATATTAATCATAGAGAATTTAATTTCCCAGTGTCAACTAGCTAGTTAAGATTAGAACCAGAACTCTCATTGCTCTGTGTTGATCAGAGCCCTTTCTTCTTATGTTTTATCTTAGGCCTTCATTAATACAGCATTTTTAATCTAATTCAACTGCAGGTTATGTATGAGTTTCTCTAAGGTTAGAGGCAGTGTGCTGGTAAGAGAGTAGGATAAGACCAGTGTCTCACAGCTTGAATTAATGGTTTGCTTCCAGTACCAAAAGGTAGTCTGCGTTGAATCAAGTATTTTAAAATGTAATCGTACCATCTCATGAACACAAAAGATTAAACTGATTTTCTTTCACTGGTGTACATCTCACTGTTTCTACTTTCTTTCTGCTACCACCATGCAAGTTATTTATAGCTCACAGTATAGATTTAGAGGTGTAGAGAATGGTTTCTTTACAAATTGCTTCTGTGCCCATCATGATGCTGTGACTAATATGACTCAAGGGCCCTGTGCCACTGAATTGATTTATTTCCAGGACTTTAGCTCTCTGCATGGGCCACCAACTTCTAAAATCCATATTGCTTAAATGTAGTGTTTCTAGAACCGCAGTGGGAGCACAATGGCAGATTTCCAGATACAGCAGGAGCTCTTATTTATAGAGCTGAACCTGCCATAATGTTCTTCCTCTTAGCCCTCACTCACATCTACTCTTCTTTCTGTGTTGTGTTTCATCTATAAGCCAAAACCCTGGGGGTTGTCCTGGATTTCTCCCTCTTGCCCTGTCCCTATATCCAAACCATCAGCAAGGCCTTTTTTTTTTTTTTTTTTTAAACATCTTTATTGAAGTATAATTGCTTTACAATGGTGTGTTAGTTTCTGCTTTATAACAAAGTGAATCAGTTATACATATACATATGTTCCCATATCTCTTCCCTCTTGCATCTCCCTCCCTCCCACCCTCCCTATCCCACCCCTCTAGGTGGTCACAAAGCACCGAGCTGATCTCCCTGTGCTATGCGGCTGCTTCCCACTAGCTATCTATTTTACATTTGGTAGTGTATATATGTCCATGACACTCTCTCACCCTGTCACATCTCACCCCTCCCCCTCCCCATATCCTCAAGTCCATTCTCTAGTAGGTCTGTGTCTTTATTCCCGTCTTGCCACTAGGTTCTTCATGGCCTTTTTTTTTCTTTTCCTTAGATTCCATATATATGTGTTAGCATACTGTATTTGTTTTTCTCTTTCTGACTTACTTCACTCTGTATGACAGACTCTAACTCCATCCACCTCATTACAAATACCTCCATTTCATTTCTTTTTATGGCTGAGTAATATTCCATTGTATATATGTGCCACATCTTCTTTATCCATTCATCCGATGATGGACACTTAGGTTGCTTCCATGTCCTGGCTATTGTAAATAGAGCTGCTATGAACATTTTGGTACATGACTCTTTTTTAATTATGGTTTTCTTAGAGTATATGCCCAGTAGTGGGATTGCTGGGTCGTATGGTAGTTCTATTTTTAGTTTGTTAAGGAACCTCCATACTGTTCTCCATAGTGGCTGTATCAATTTACATTCCCACCAACAGTGCAAGAGCGTTCCCTTTTCTTCACACCCTCTCCAGCATTTATTGTTTCTAGAATTTTTGATGATGGCCATTCTGACCGGTGTGAGATGATACCTCATTGTAGTTTTGATTTGCATTTCTCTAATGATTAATGATGTTGAGCATTCTTTCATGTGTCTGTTGGCAATCTGTATATCTTCTTTGGAGAAATGTCTATTTAGGTCTTCTGCCCATTTTTGGATTGGGTTGTTTGTTTTTTTGTTATTGAGCTGCATGAGCTGCTTGTAAATCTTGGAGATTAATCCTTTGTCAGTTGCTTCATTTGCAAATATTTTCTCCCATTCTGAGGGTTGTCTTTTGGCCTTGTTTATGGTTTCCTTTGCTGTGCAAAAGCTTTTAAGTTTTATTAGGTCCCATTTGTTTATTTGTGTTTTTATTTCCATTTCTCTAGGAGCTGGGTCAAAAAGGATCTTGCTGTGATTTATGTCATAGAGTGTTCTGCCTATGTTTTCCTCTAAGAGTTTGATAGTGTCTGGCCTTACACTTAGGTCTTTAATCCATTTTGAGTTTATTTTTGTGTATGGTGTCAGGGAGTGTTCTAATTTCACACTTTTACATGTACCTGTCCAATTTTCCCAGCACCACTTATTGAAGAGGCTGTCTTTTCTCCACTGTATATGCTTGCCTCCTTTATCAAAGATAAGGTGACCATATGTGCGTGGGTTTATCTCTGGGCTTTCTATCCTGTTCCATTGATCTATATTTCTGTTTCTGTGCCAGTACCAAACTGTCTTGATTACTGTAGCTTTGTAATATAGTCTGAAGTCAGGGAGCCTGATTCCTCCAGCTCCATTTTTCGTTCTCAACATTGCTTTGGCTATTTGGGGTCTTTTGTGTTTCCATACAAATTGTGAAATTTTTTGTTCTAGTTCTGTGAAAAATGCCATTGGTAGTTTGATAGGGATTGCATTGAATCTGTAGATTGCTTTGGGTAGTAGAGCCATTTTCACAATGTTGATTCTTCCAATCCAAGAACATGGTATATCTCTCCATCTATTTGTATCATCTTTAACTTCTTTCATCAGTGTCTTATAATTTTCTGCATACAGGTGTTTTGTCTCCTTAGGTAGGTTTATTCCTAGATATTTTATTCTTTTTGTTGCAATGGTAAACGGGAGTGTTTTCTTAATTTCACTTTCAGATTTTTCATCATTAGTATATAGGAATGCAAGAGATTTCTGTGCATTAATTTTGTATCCTGCTACTTTACCAAATTCATTGATTAGCTCTAGTAGTTTTCTGGTGGCATCTTTAGGATTCTCGATGTATAGTATCATGTCATCTGCAAACAGTGACAGCTTTACTTCTTCTTTTCCGATTTGGATTCCTTTTATTTCTTTTTCTTCTCTGATTGCTGTGGCTAACACTTCCAAAACTATGTTGAATAATAGTGGTGAGAGTGGGCAACCTTGTCTTGTTCCTGATCTTAGTGGAAATGGTTTCAGTTTTTCACCATTGAGGACAATGTTGGCTGTGGGTTTGTCATATATGGCCTTTATTATGTTGAGGAAAGTTCCCTCTATGCCTACTTTCTGCAGGGCTTTTATCATAGATGGGTGTTGAATTTTGTCGAAAGCTTTCTCTGCATGTATTGAGATGATCATATGGTTTTTCTCCTTCAATTTGTTAATATGATGTATCACGTTGATTGATTTGCGTATATTGAAGAATCCTTGCATTCCTGGAATAAACCCCACTTGATCATGGTGTATAATCCTTTTAATGTGCTGTTGGATTCTGTTTGCTAGTATTTTGTTGAGGATTTTTGCATCAATGTTCATCAGTGATATTGGCCTGTAGTTTTCTTTCTTTGTGACATCTTTGTCTGGTTTTGGTATCAGGATGATGGTGGCCTCGTAGAATGAGTTGGGGAGTGTTCCTCCCTCTGCAATATTTTGGAAGAGTTTGAGAAGGATAGGTGTTAGCTCTTCTCTAAATGTTTGATAGAATTCTCCTGTGAAGCCATCTGGTCCTGGGCTTTTGTTTGTTGGAAGATTTTTAATCACAGTTTCAATTTCAGTGCTTGTGATTGGTCTGTTCATATTTTCTATTTCTTCCTGGTTCAGTCTTGGCAGGTTGTGCATTTCTAAGAATCTGTCCATTTCTTCCAGGTTGTCCATTTTATTGGCATAGAGTTGCTTGTAGTAATCTCTCATGATCGTTTGTATTTCTGCAGTGTCAGTGGTTACTTCTCCTTTTTCATTTCTAATTCTATTGATTTGAGTCTTCTCCCTTTTTCTCTTGATGAGTCTGGCTAATGGTTTATCAATTTTGTTTATCTTCTCAAAGAACCAGCTTTTAGTTTCATTGATTTTTGCTATTGTTTCCTTCATTTCTTTTTCATTTATTTCTGATCTGATCTTTATGATTTCTTTCCTTCTGCTAGCTTTGGGGTTTTTTTGTTCTTCTTTCTCTAATTGCTTTAGGTGCAAGGTTAGGTTGTTTATTCGAGATGTTTCCTGTTTCTTGATGTAGGCTTGTATTGCTATAAACTTCCCTCTTAGAACTGCTTTTGCTGCATCCCATAGGTTTTGGGTCATTGTGTCTCCATTGTCATTTGTTTCTGGGTATTTTTTTATTTCCCCTTTGATTTCTTCAGTGATCGCTTCGTTATTAAGTAGTGTATTGTGTAGCCTCCATGTGTTTGTATTTTTTACAGATCTTTTCCTGTAATTGATATCTAGTCTCATAGCGTTGTGGTCGGAAAAGATACTTGATACGATTTCAATTTTTTTAAATTTACCAAGGCTTGATTTGTGACCCAAGATATGATCTATCCTGGAGAATGTTCCATGAGCACTTGAGAAAAATGTGTATTCTGTTGTTTTTGGGTGGAATGTCCTATAAATATCAATTAAGTCCATCTTGTTTAATGTATCATTTAAAGCTTGTGTTTCCTTATTTATTTTCATTTTGGATGATCTGTCCATTGGTGAAAGTGGGGTGTTAAAGTCCCCTACTATGATTGTGTTGCTGTCGATTTCCCCTTTTATGGCTGTTAGTATTTGCCTTATGTATTGAGGTGCTCCTATGTTGGGTGCATAAATATTTACAATTGTTATACCTTCCTCTTGGATCGATCCCTTGATCATTATATAGTGTCCTTCTTTGTCTCTTGTAATAGTCTTTATTTTAAAGTCTATTTTGTCTGATATGAGAATTGCTACTCCAGCTTTCTTTTGATTTCCATTTGCATGGAATATCTTTTTCCATCCCCTCACTTTCAGTCTGTATGTGTCTCTAGGTCTGAAGTGGGTCTCTTGTAGACAGCATATATATGGGTCTTATTTTTGTATCCATTCAGCCAGTCTGTGTCTTTTGGTGGGAGCATTTAATCCATTTACATTTAAGGTAATTATCGATATGTATGTTCCTATTCCCATTTTCTTAAATATTTTGGGTTTGTTATTGTAGGTGTTTTCCTTCTCTTGTGTTTCTTGCCTAGAGAAGTTCCTTTAGCGTTTGTTGTAGAGCTGGTTTGGTGGTGCTGAACTCTCTCAGCTTTTGCTTGTCTGTAAAGGTTTTAATTTCTCCATCAAATCTGAATGAGATCCTTGCTGGGTAGAGTAACCTTGGTTGTAGGTTTTTCTCCTTCATCACTTTAAGTATATCCTGCCACTCCCTTCTGGCTTGCAGAGTTTCTGCTGAAAGATCAGCTGTTAACCTTATGGGGATTCCCTTGTGTGTTATTTGTTGTTTTTCCCTTGCTGCTTTTAATATGTTTTCTTTATACTTAATTTTTGACAGTTTGATTAATATGTGTCTTGGCGTGTTTCTCCTTGGATTTATCCTGTATGGGACTCTCTGTGCTTCCAGGACTTGATTAACTATTTCCTTTCCCATATTAGGGAAGTTTTCAACTATAATCTCTTCAAATATTTTCTCAGTCCCTTTCTTTTTCTCTTCTTCTTCTGGGACCCCTATAATTCGAATGTTGGTGTGTTTAATGTTGTCCCAGAGGTCTCTGAGACTGTCCTCAGTTCTTTTCATTCTTTTTTCTTTATTCTGCTCTGCAGTAGTTATTTCCACCATTTTATCTTCCAGGTCACTTATCCGTTCTTCTGCCTCAGTTATTCTGCTATTGATCCCGTCTAGAGTACTTTTAATTTCATTTATTGTGTTTTTCATCATTGCTTGGTTCCTCTTTAGTTCTTCTACGTCCTTGTTAAATGTTTCTTGCATTTTGTCTATTCTATTTCCAAGATTTTGGATCATCTTTAGTATCATTATTCTGAATTCTTTTTCAGGTAGACTGCCTATTTCCTCTTCATTTGTTAGGTCTGGTGTGTTTTGACCCTGCTCCTTCACCTGCTGTGTGTTTTTTGTCTTCTCATTTTGCTTATCTTACTGTGTTTGGGGTCTCCTTTTCACAGGCTGCAGGTTCGTAGTTCCCGTTGTTTTTGGTATCTGTCCCCAGTGGCTAAGGTTGGTTCAGTGGGTTGTGTAGGCTTCCTGGTGGAGGGGACTAGTGCCTGTGTTCTGGTGGATGAGGTTGGATCTTGTCTTTCTGGTGGGCATGTCCACGTCTGGTGGTGTGTTTTGGGGTGTCTATGGCCTTATTATGATTTTAGGCAGCCTCTCTGCTAATGGATGGGGCTGTGTTCCTGTCTTGCTAGTTGTTTGGCATAGGGTGTCCAGCACTGTAGCTTGCTGGTCGTTGAGTGAAGCTGGGTCTTGATGTTGAGATGGAGATCTCAGAGATTTTCGCCGTTTGGTATTACGTGGAGCTGGGAGGTCTCTTGTGGACCAGTGTGCTGAAGTTGGCTCTCCCACCTCAGAGGCACAGCCCTGATGCCTGGCTGGAGCACCAAGAGCCTTTCATCCACACGGCTCAGAATAAAAGGGAGAAAAAATGGAAAGAAAGAAAGAAAAAGGATAAAATAAAATAAAATAAAGCTATTATAATAAAAAATAAGAAAAAAAAAAGAAAAAAATTTTTTTTAATTTTTAAAAATAGATTTATTAATTTTTTATAATAAAAAATAAAAAATTATTAAGAAAAATTTTTTTAATTTTTTAAAATAAAAAATATGAAAAAACTTATTAAAAATTTTTTTAATTTTTTAAAAATAGAAAATAAGGAAAAAATTATTAAGAATACATTTATTAGGAAAAAAAATTTTTTAAGTTAAAAAAAAAAAAAACGGATGGACCTAACCCTAGGACTAATGGTGAAAGCAAAGCTATACAGACAAACTCTCACCCAGAAGCATACACATATACACTCACAAAAAAAGGAAAAGGGGAAAAATTAATATATCCTGCTCCCACAGTCCACCTCCTGAATTTGGGATGATTCGTTGTCTATTCAGGTATTCAACAGATGCAGGCACATCAAGTTGTTTGTGGAGCTTTAATCCGCTGCTCCTTAGGCTGCTGGGAGAGATTTCCCTTTCTCTTCTTTGTTCGTACAGCTCCCGGGGTTCAGCTTTGGATGTGGACCCGCCTCTGCATGTAGGTCGCCTGAGGGCGTCTGTTCCCCGCCCAGACAGAACGGGGTTAAAGGAGCAGCTGCTTCGGGGGCTCTGGCTCACTCAGGCGGGGGGAGGGCGGGGTACGGATGCGGGGCGAGCCTGCGGCGGCAGAGGCCGGCGTGACGTTGCAGCAGCCTGATGCGCGCCGTGTGTTCTCCCGGGGAAGTTGTCCCCGGATCACGGGAGCCTGGCCGTGGCGGGCTGCACCGGCTCCCAGGAGGGGCAGTGTGGAGAGTGACCTGTGCTCGCACACAGGCTTCTTGGTGGCAGCAGCAGCAGCCTTAGCGTCTCATGCCCGTCTCTGGGGTCCGCGCTGATAGCCGCGGCTCGCGCCCGTCTCTGGAGCTCGTTTAGATGGCGCTCTGAATCCCCGTCTCCTTGCGCGCCGCGAAACAAAGAGGCAAGAAAAAGTCTCTTGCCTGTTCGGCAGCTGCAGACTTTTTCCCGGGCTTCCTCCCGGCTAGCTGTGGTGCGCTAACCCCTTCAGGCTGTGTTCACGCCGCCAACCCCAGTCCTCTCTCTGCGACCGAAGCCCGAGCCTCAGCTCCCAGCCCCCGCCCGCCCCGGCGGGTGAGCAGACAAGCCTCTCGGGCTGGTGAGTGCTGCTCGGCGCCGAGCCTCTGTGCGGGAATCTCTCCGTTTTTCCCTCTGCGTCCCTGTTGCTGTGGGATCCGCGCTGATAACCGCGGCTCGCGCCCGTCTCTGGAGTTCGTTTAGGCGGCGCTCTGAATCCCCTCTCCTTGCGCGCCACGAAACAAAGGGGCAAGAAAAAGTCTCTTGCCTCTTCGGCAGCTGCAGACTTTTTCCCGGACTCTCTCCCGGCTAGCTGTGGCGCACTAGCCCCTTCAGGCTGTGTTCACGCCGCCAACCCCAGTCCTCTCCCTGGGATCTGACGGAAGCCTGAGCCTCAGCTCCCAGCCCCCGCCCGCTCTGGCGGGGGAGCAGACAAGCCTCTCGGGCTGGTGAGTGCTGGTCGGCACCGATCCTCTGTGCGGGAATCTCTCCACTTTGCCCTCCGCACCCCTGTGGCTGTGCTCTCCTCCGTGGCTCCGAAGCTTCCCCCCTCCGTCACCCGCAGTCCCCGCCCGCAAAGGGGCTTCCTAGTGTGTGGAAACCTTTCCTCCTTCACAGCTCCCTCCCACTGGTGCAGGTCCTGTCCCTATTCTTTTGTCTCTGTTATTTCTTTTTTCTTTTGCCCTACCCAAGTACGTGGGGATTTTCTTGCCTTTTGGGAGGTCTGACGTCTTCTGCCAGCGTTCAGTGGGTGTTCTGTAGGAACAGTTCCACATGTAGATGTATTTCTACTGTATCTGTGGGAAGGAAGGTGATCTCCGCGTCTTACTCTTCCGCCATCTTGCCCAGACCCAGCAAGGCCTTTTGATTCTGAGTGTTACTCCAACTTGGTCTCATCTTCCACTGCCGCTCACCTGCATCAGACCACCAACATCTAACTGATTTCTTGCTCTGGGTTGGGATTCTCAGTTTAGTGCTCCAGTTTGCAACTGAAGAGCTTTTTCTAAAATGCAATTCTGAACAAATCTCCTCTGCTACAACTACCTGAGTCCCCCAGTGTTCCCGGAATAATATCCAAATTTCTTAACACTTCGCGATCTGCCTTTTCTCCCCCCCTCTCATTTTGTTCCTTATTATTTCTCTTCTTTCACCCCTCGTCCACCCCCCACCCACCCCAGCCCTGCAAGCTTTGCTCTGGTAAATAACTTGCAGTCAGTCCTTGGTGGTCTAACGTCTCAACTTTGCACATAACTTCTATTTCTGTTAGGCTTGTCTTTCCGTCTTTAACACTCTCTTCTCCCCAAAAGAAATGCATTAAGTAAGTTGGATATGTTCAATAAATATTTGTTGAAGGACTGACCTTTGAATATCATTCTTGGAATAAGAAAAAGATTGTAACAGAATTGCAACAGTAACATACAGTTTTTTTCTCTTTCCTGAGTCCTCTATTTCTCTTGCTCTCTTGTTCATTTTGGGATTGCATTGTGTGATTTGCTACTTATTTTTTAAGAACACTGATCTCAATAATGGGAGTCAGAGCCTAAAATTATGTAAGTATGTATTTACTAGTCAGAAAACATTTCCTGAGCACAAAATGTCAGGGATTAGACTTTGGTCCTGCTGATACAAATGATTCTCAAAGCACACAAGAAGAACCTGATTTCAACTGCAGGCTAGGAGAGTGTTTTCATATAATTACATGCACAATTCTTTTTTGAAAGATTTTGTAATATTCTTAATGTCAAGTGTTCCAAGTATCTATTGCTGTGTAAAAAATATTTACCCTAAAACCTAGTGGCTAAAAATAACCACCATATCTCATGATTTTATGGATCAAAGATATGAGTAGGGATCAGCTAGGGATTTTGTGCTCCAAGTACTGTCGATTGAGACAACTCAGAGAGAATTGTGTGGTGAATGAGCTGGTCTGGAGGCTCCAAAATGGCTTCACTCTCATGCCTGGGACTGCTGGAAGGCTGGACTCAGCTAGGACTGTTGTCCGGAACGCTTGCAAGTGGCATTTTTAGCTTGGCAGACTCAGAGTAGTGGACCACCTTACATGGCGCCTCACAGGTTCCTGAGACAGTGTTCTGAATTTCTTAAGGCCTGTGCCTATAAACTGACTAAGCATCACTTTCACTCTTTTCTGTTACTCAAAGCCATCACAAGACAGTAGAAGAAGTATTAAACAAATTGCACCCACCTTTAATCCACCACTGTGGAGAGATTTCAAGGTTGTGGATGTAGCCTTTGGACTCTTCAATGTAATTTCTCCTTTGCTCACCATTCAGAAATGGTGTTAAGAAATTCTGTTAATATTTTAATGTGTATCTTGCCAAGATATATATTTTTGCCCAATGTATATTATTTATTAAAAAATTAAATCACATTGTGCATTTTGTTTTACAACATTTATCTAAACAATATTTTGTGAGAATTATTTCCTATCACTAGACATTTTCCTGTGGTGTTTGGTTTTGCATTACTCCTTAATATGGAATAATTCCGATTTTTTTGGACAATCTTTTAAACTCTAGTATAAACAATACTGTGGTAAACATCCTTGATGCTTAATATTTGTGAGCTCTTACAAATATTTCCTTGTGTATATCCCTTAAAGTGGAACAACTGAGTTAGAGGCTATGCTCAACCTTTAAGAGTTTTTAGAAAGATTGCCATTTTTAAGGCTTTTTGTAAGAATTGCCAACTTGCCTTTCAGAAATGCTGTATTGATTTGTAGAAACACTAACACTTATATAACAAAAGTGATTGTCTTTGGCTTGTGTGGGCAATCTGTCTCCCATCTACCACCTAACTGAGCTCTAGTCTTTCTGTCAATCTAGTGAATTGATTCTTGCTGTTCAGAAAGCCACAGGAATCTCTGTCATTAACCAACCATCCTAAAACAGCTCCCATCTGTCCATCATTTTCTCCCACGTCTCTCTCAAAACCCCAAATTAAATAAACCTGATCATAAAACCTACATGATGCTCAAATATTTAAGTAAATTCTATTTGCATTTTTGCAATTCATTAACTTCTTTGTTTAAAGGTCCACACTAGCTCGCAACATCACTCAGACTAAAAACTTAAGGTTTTAAGAGGACTTTGAAGTAGTTTTACGTGAGCTGTCTCCTCACTACCTCTCTGACTTCATTTCCTGTTAATACTTTCTTAATTTGTTCTGCTTCAGTCACAGTGGCTGCCTCACTGTTCCTCAAATACTCTAGGAATAAACCTACCTCGGTACCTTTGCACTTGCAGTTCCTTTCTCCTGGATTCTTTGTCCCTAGATATGTATAAGGCACATGTCCTCACTTCTTTCAAGTCTTTACTCAAATGTCACTTCTCAGGGAGTTTTTTTGTGGCTACCCAGTTTAAAATTGCAATCCCTTCCCATCGCATCTCATATCCTATTCTCATATCCTATCTGTGCTTTCTTTATGTTCTTAGTGGTTATCACTCTTTGACATGCTGTATGTTAGACTTTTGAATGTTATTATTGTTTGTTTCCCCAATTAAAATGTGAGCTCCACGAAGGCAGGGATTTTGGTCACTTTTGTTTATTGCTCTATCCCCAGTTCTAATGACAGCACCTAGCACATAATAGCTGCTCAATAAATGTTTGCTAATAAGTGGTACGTACCACTATTACTTCCATTTGCAAGTATGAGAGACTGGACTCACTCTGTGTCACAAAGGTTTTTCTTCCTCTGCTGGGATGCAGTCTGAGTGAGCTCTATTTTCTTCTCTCCTCTGTATTCTACATGGGAACCTCATGAGTGGCACATTTATCTATGCCATTCTTCTCCTTCTCTGAAAGAACTATGTGAACCAGGACAAATGGTTTAAATTTTCTATGTTAGGCCTTAGTACTTTTCATCTGTTAAAATAATATTTCCTTTTCTCCCTATCAGCTTATAGTTGGATTAAATGCAATAATATAAACAAAAAGCACTTAGCACATGGTACATGGCATAATTCATGTTTGAAAAAATTATGTTTATTAGTTCTCTCTCCTTTTCTTCCTTTAGAAGTTTTAAGGAAAATTCATTTAGGTAACAGCTCACTAATGCAGTAAGGTGGAGTGCGGCAGTAAAAACACTAAACTAATAGTGAAATGTCTGTATTAGCTTCTAACGCAGTGTGAATATAAAACATACCAAGGTAACGTATTCTTCACAGCCTTCAATTTCCTGCCATCTTCTTCCTGGTTGTCTCTTATCTAAGGAAATTATGCTGGTGAATTGCTGAGCATTGTCTTTCTAAGGTTGGACCTCTTTGGAAAGATTTCTCCAAATGAAGTGTCCAATTCTTTTCTTCAAAGAGAATGTTCTGGTTTGTTCAATGTAGCTATTTCCCAGTCAAAATGTGACATCTGGATTTCCTGTCTGCTTAGATAACTGCTAGCCAGTTAATTATAGCCTGGGCAGTGCGAAGCAGATGTTTTTAGAACGTCTTTGAAATGGGGCTTTGGGAGTCCTTTGGAGCTTGATTAAGGACTGCAGCATGCCTGGGGCTTTCCCTAACTGGAAGCCTGTTCTGCACGTGGACCTGCTGGGAAGCCAGGGTGGTTATACAGTCTGTGTGCATGAATGTGTGAGCATGCATCTGTGTGCCTGCGGTGCAGATTGATCGGTTCTTGGGTCTTGGGACGTTCAGGGGTATAAAGAGAGAAAACCAAAGTCTCTGTAACAACCATTATGGTCTTTCTCATCCCACTTTTGTCCTAACTGTGGCTCCTTATTATACTTAGATTCCTAGGAACTGTCATTTTGTCTGACTGTATCCTTTGCATGTCACTACCAACAGTTCATTTTTAATGCTCTAAATGAATATCAAAATAAAGTCAATAAGTGCTCACTTTGGCAGCACATATACTAAAATTGGAACGATATAGAGAAGATGAGCATGGCCCCTGCACAAAATAAAGACAACAAGGTGCTCAAATTATTAATGTTCAAAGTATAAACTTATATTATCTTCTTGAAGTAACTGAATGGATAATACTTTTCATTGCCCTTAAAATTCAGTCAAAATAATCATATAGAAAAATATGCTTTTCATAGTTGCTTTACAATCATAAACTACAACAAAACAGCTGAAGGTTAAAGGTTATGAATATGTAATCACTATGAAAAGATGCTTAAGAATCTCAGGAAGGATGTATAATGTCAACTTAGGCAGTAGATATTGGCAGCGCTTCAGTTTCTTGTGTCTTTATTTAAGAGTAGGTTTTATTCTCCCTTCCTTTTCCCACACTCCCTTCCTCCCAGTTATCAGAAGAACAGAGTGCCCATGTCTTTTGTAAGAATCCACACTGAGATGAGATGAAGCAGGGTGCAGTTAGAGTTTCGTTGTTGCGGGGTTTTTTTTTTCTTTTAAGCAGCAGATACTAGAACCATTGATAGGTATTAGAGCCACTGGAAGGTACATTTGTACGTTCTAGAGCTATCTGGTGACAAGCGGCTGAGAGGCCTTATGGTGTTGAGAAGTGTCAAGAGTTTGAACTTCAGATGATCGGAGTGCCCCTACTGATCACCTGAACTTGACAAGATATGCTTTAAAAATAGCAGATTGACTTCAGAAGCTGCTTCTCACCAGGGTGGGAGGGGGAGGGGCAGCATCTTGAAGGGGATATCTCCTTTCCTAATGTGTCTTAGTAGCTTCTGTTCTTGTCACCTTGTTATGTCTGAGTACCTTCCTTTAAGCACCTCACTCTACAGGTTTGCTTCCTGTCATCACCACTGCTCTCATCTCACTGCTCTTGCAGGGTAGCTGAGATAAGTACTCAGACGTTTTCCAAAAGGCAAAGGGAAAAATGCTGCTAAATTTCCAAACCTGTGGATTTCCTCCCATGCTTTGATGGTGCTGTAAGGAGAATGCTCACAGCTGATAGAATGCCATGTCATAAAATACCTCCCGATTTTTTGTCATGATATGAAAATATTTGAGAATTCTTTGTCCAACATCAGCAATGTCTTCTCCGGTTACTCGCTGCTTCTCCTCAGCGGTGACCATCTGGCTTAGCACCTTAAGCACTGGACTGTCACTCACGAACTGGGTTTTAAAGTTCGAGAGTTCATCTTCTGTTATTGATACCAGCTGAGCCGCCATCAAAACGTGAATAATAAACTGAACTACTCTGGAGGGCAAAGAACAGTAATAAATTCTTCCCATCATTCTAAAGTGATGCAAATATGTGATAAATCATGGTGGAGACCAGAGTGGAAGAAATACATTCTGAGTCCTTAGGAAGATAGAAGTTTTTAATATTTTGGATTACTTTGGATCTGAATGGTTTGGCAGTTAATCCCTTGGATGTATGTAGGTGTACATTTAAGTGTATAATATTAAGCCAGTAGTTCTGAAACTTTTTACAATCAATACCCTCTTATCTTACCCTCCATAGAGACAAATCTCATATTCAAAATATTCTGGTAACTCCAAACTTGTATTTGCCAATAATAACGAATGCATTCTTTTATAAAAATTATCAGTTTCAGAACTTACGATTATTATGTAATAGCTGCTGTTATTCTGACTGTTACAACTTGAGACAGAGAAGACAAATTTAACATTTTTGTTAATCAGTGAAGGCTAATTGTGAATAAGTCTCTGGTCTTGAGGAAATAATCAGCATAAGATAAAGAGGTTCCTTCCTAGGTTTTGGGCCTTCAGAAGTCCAGGAGCAACAGATTTAAGCGAAATTTGATAAAGCATTGGTAAATTCAGTTTTATATGCAAGGTCTCTAGGCAAATGTAGATCTTAAAAAATTAGAATATGATCCTGTTCATATGTTTTTAAAAATCTTCATGTTACCTGTTCCAGAGACTAAACTATAAATAAGAGAAATATTTTGCCCATTGCTGTTATTTACCCTGATAAAATAGCTTTAGGTGAGTTAAAAGAAAGCATCTTTTCTAGAGATTTTTCAGTTTTTAACATACTTTGTAAAACTGTCACAGTCACGTAATTCTCCATTCTTCATGCCTTCTGATCCACAACTGAAAACACTAGAGAGGCCTTTCTTGTCTTTAAAAGAACCACTACTATATATATTATTCTAAATTTGTGTCCTTAAATTTTAAAAATATCAATATCGTATAAATTACTGGATTTGTTTCATTTTTAAATAGTACATTTGCACTATTTATCTATTCCTCATGCAGTGAAATTCTATGGAGGGAGGGGGCAGTGCAGGCACTGAAGAAATGTCATGATCTCAAGTTGAAATATTAAATGATAAATAATATTTATTTCTCCAGAGACTGGTTCCCCAATTACAGCGTCATGCATTGGATTAGGTAGTTCTAAAACACCTCCTCCAGGGCAAGCAGGAAAAAGTGTTCCAGGATACAATGGTGAGAAATTACCCTGATTACTTGAAATATGTAATGTTAATAAATTTGGTATTTTTCTGTATTTAGTGTGAATCATATTGCTTGAAACATACTAGGTGCTTAATAAGTATTTGATTGAGTGAATGCCTTGTATTAAAAATGTCTAACTTTTTGTGATAACTTTTGTTATTAGCCAATTTGATCAAAAGTAAGATGGTAGACTTCTAAGGACATGTTCTAAATGATTGTCATAATATAAGGCAAGTTAAGCATATGTATGCGAGATTAACACTTATGGAATACATGCTAGGTGCCAAGTACTTTGCATACATCTTTTCAACTAATGCTGAGGTATATTTAATTTACCGATATTATTCCCATTTTAGAGATGAGTTAGCTGGTGCCCAGAGAGACTAAATAACTTTCCTAAGGTAACACAGCTCATTAGGTCCTGAAGACAATGCAAACCATTATGTTTTATTTTGTTTGTTTGTTTCTGTTATAAAAGCTGCAGTTTTTCCCATTATATATGCTATCTTTTAATTTAGAAGTGATGATAAAGCTTTTGAACCTTGTTGGCTAAAAAAAATGAATATAAAGAGTAAGGATTCTAAAAAGAAAAATAATCTCATCCTTGCTGGCTGTATGTGACAATGAGAAACACTATCTTTTCCATATTTGTTTTTAAATTATTGGTAGTGATTATAATAGTTCAATAATCCCCTGGATTTCACCTCCTAGTTGTATGTCTTATACAAGGTGACTTGTTTAAGTTATACATTGTTACACAAGTCAAACATTCAACTTCCTTATTTCTAAATGGGAATAATAATGCTATGTGCTTCATAGGGTTGCTGATGGAACACAATGAAGCACTAACATAGCACCTGCTGGTAGAAAGACTGAACTAAGTCTTAGCTAGTAGTGTCATTAATATTTCAGAGAAGCCAGAGGGGCTGACTTGATTTAGTCTTACACATTCATTTTACAGACAAGGAAAATGAGGTACAGAAGTTACGTTATTTGCATAGGGTCGCACAATTTAGCTTAAACCCAGCATCTAGGAACAGAATACAATTCCTGCATACAGTTTGTATTTCCATGTAAATTACAAAATTTAGAGATGTGTTTTTGCTTCTCTAATGTAAAAATACTACATTTTCCTTCTAGAACAATGACCGGTTAAGGACCATTTGGTTTAACCTAGCAGATATATTTATAAAAAGACATGTACGATTTTTTTTTAAGGGCAAAAATAGATACTCTGTGAAGTCAGTGACTTCTCCAGGCATGGAAGGGTGAACGCAGCTTTATGAAATCTTCCCTTTGAACAGTTCTGTCATCCCTACTCCTTTTATTAGAAAAATTGCTTTTGTGTTGAACCATTTTTAGGGGCTGATGACTGTGGGAGATGTTAACTACGTTCCCTTTCAGTGTTTTAGTACCATTTTCATATCCAGCTGTAAGAAGGAGTTAAAGCTTTGATGCCTCATGGAATTTCAGTAGAGATGTTTCTCATTGTCTGAAAGCCATTGGCTTACAGACAGCACAGCTTAAACGCTAGAACTAAAGTATTTATAACCAAGGAAATAATGACTTTATGACACATGATTTTTATGGTTATTCAGAGATTCAAAAGTATAATGTGACATTTAATATTATAATTTTAAAAAGCCATATCCTTTTGGGAAAGGAAAGAAAATCATTTTTGTGTGAAAAACATTCAATGTAATGTAATAATTTCACATTCATTGAGTATCTTATGCAAGGTTATCACTATATTTTTTTTCAAGTAATTATTGTACAACACTATGAGAAGGGAATTTTTTCCACTTTTTAGATAGGGGAATGGGAGGGGTACTAGAGCAAGAATGTGTTCCAGGGCACATAGTAAATTGGCCTCTGTACTGGGATTTGGGGAGACAAAGATGAATTATCATGGCTTCACCCTTAATGAGCTCACATCTAGTGAGGGACAGATACCTACACCGCTAATAATTGTCAGAATAGAATTTTGAAACAAAGTGCTCTGGGAACACACAGGAGCAATTAACTTTTTCTGGGGGTAATGTTCTTCTTTTCTTATAGCATTTTTCAGTAGAATAACCTGGATGGATGAAGCCACATAAAGGATCTATTAAAGCTTGAAACATGATGATATATCCTTACTCTAGTTTGTACTAAAGATTACTGCATGTGGATACAAGCTGTGGTCTCTTGAAATCCTTCAGGATTTTAACGGTGTAGCATAGGACACATTGGGATAATATTTGGGAAGGTTAAATTGACCTTAAAGCTCATAAGTGGATATTAAGGCTTAAATCAGAAAAAGGAGTTTGCCAGGCTTTTAAATTCTTTATTTTTATTGCTTGAAATATGTTTTGTCTGTGTTTTAACACTTTGTATCCTTTAATTTTTGAAAAGCTGAACATATTTTTAATATTTTTGACAGAATGGACGGGTATGTTTGAATGGATATAAACGTAGATTTAAAAATTACCGGTGTATTTGAAATACTGTGTCTTTATTTAAGGGTGATTCTGAGCAAAAATTCATTATCTAATTAAAAATTAAAAACATGTACACTTTAAATTTTCATTTTAGCTTATTTATGTATGTTTGTGGTCTCACAGGAATTAAAGGATGCCTTTTTAAAGCTAGAGCTTTGGGAAGCTGAATATAGAAAATTTGGAAACATTTAAGCCTTAAGTTTATGTGTTTTTATTCAATTATTTATTTATTTATTTATTTATATTTTACTCTGCAGTTATGATTTTGGATGACAACATGCAAAAACTGAAGGCTCGGTGTTTAGGAAACATTGTGGTAAAGTAAGCAAAATTTGCAATGCTACTATTTAAAAGAGCAAGAATTGGTATATAAAATTAAGAAAAAAATAGAGTGGTTGCAATGATATTACTAGTGAAGAGGTTCCAGAAAAAGCTTGTAAATTGTTTGAGAATACTCAATGCCAGCTGTTGTAATTTTAACATGGAAGCCCCATAAAGTGGAACCAATTTAGATAGGACTTGTAAAAAGATAAATCTTGCATCTTTTAAAAAATATTTCTGATTATACGAGTAATGCATAGATGATAAAAGTAACTTAAGTACCAAAAATATAAAGAAGTAAATAAAGTTTCTGTACTCTGACCCTTCAGTAATACAGTGTCAATTTTGTAATATATATGACTTTCCACTTTTTGAAATGCATTTTAGGTTGTTGGAACAACTTGGTTTATTCTCATGTATTCCTGTTTTTCCCTAACCCTGTTTCACAAGCATTTTAAATTTTACTCTGCCTTTTAAAAATGTTTATTCCCTTTCTAGGCCTCTTAGTCTTTTTTGAATATTTATGATTATAAATAATGCAGTATTGAACATCCTTTTTGTGTTGTCTTTTCTTCTTTTCTGATAATGACAATAGTACTGAATAAATTTCTAAAAGTGTAATTACTGGGTTAGATAATAGTACAATACATAATCCCTGACTCATCAAGTACCACAACTTCTTGCTAGCAGTTTTTATCATTGTTCATTTGATAGACAAAGTGCTAAAATTTGTAGTAAAAATATTCAAACGTACTTTCATTAAATCAGTACTTTAAAATTGTTAAGCTAGCAGAAGCTGAATTGGAAGTTGATTAAGCTGGAGACACACAGTATGTGACATTTTAATAATTGATACAGGTAGCTTTATTGCTTCTGATTAGCATGATTTTGGCATCTCTACTGATACGCCTTAAGTAGTAGAATTTGCCAGAATGAGCTGTTATGAACAAAGAACGTTGCATGTGGTTTTAAAAAAGTTTTATTTTCCTATTTATTTAAAAGAATTCTTATTACTTGGCATTCTCAGATTGGTATAAGATTTTTCTCAGGTTAATAAAACATTTTAAATTCTTTGAAAATTAAATGAAAAATAGTTATTTTAAAAAGAATGTATTTTTTCAAGTAGGAATACTTTAACCTTATAAAAGGCTGATAGAGGAGATGCACTTTATGTATATTTCTTCTCAGATTTTTATTGTTATCAGTAAACATGTGAACACTTTATTACTTTTTTTAATTTAAATTTTAAGACGTTGCTGGCAAATGGAAAAATTAATACTGAATATACCATTTCTATTCATATTTTTCTGAATCAGAATCCATATTAACATAGAGCTGATTGAAATCTTACCTGTGAGGGGGAAAATTGTTGGGGACAAGAGGAAGGCTTGCTAAATGATTAATCTGAACAAGATTGTGGATGGATGCTTAACTAGCTTAGGGAAGCACATGGTTTGTGAGAGCTTTTAAAAGCACTCTAGCAGCTTACATTTTATATAACCCCTAACTCTAAGTGAGTCATCTATTTCATAAAGCAATGTTTGCAAGATCCCAAAGGTGGCATTTGATGCCAGTAGAGTTTTAAACCCGTCATGCATCCTGTCACTCTAATTATCAGTGGCCTCACCCCACATCCATTCAGAAATAATAAAACACATAACTATAATTTTTTTCTCATAGCCATTAGTGTTACTTCAAGTACTTGACAATAACAGAACTATTTATTGCCTTAAAACATTCTGTGCTTTAGGTTGTCGCCAATTCAGAAAGATTTTCTTCCCTCTCTATTCCTAAACAGGGAATGTTATTGTACAGATCTCGGATTCTGAGATTTCATTATAAATTATTTGATGATACAATATATTATGACATGCAGTGGACTTTGATTCATCCCTTAAGTTAATAGTGAAACTAGGTATTTGAAAATATTATATATATATAATTATATTCAAAAAGTAAGGTAGAAATAATGAGGAAAAAAAGTTACCACCAAGATCTCTCTTTTTGTAATAGAACAGTCTTGAAACCTTATTTCAGGAACTCATTTTTATCTGTGAGAGCAAGGATTTCCTTTTGAAACCCTCATCTCCAGTAGCCATTCCAGTCTAACTCATTGACCTGAAAACTATTCATGCATCCCAATAGCTGCTTGCAGTATGCGTAGGATGTTTTTGTATTTAATCAAGAAGACTTGCTTGTATCCATCTATAGCTATTCTGTATGCTTTGAAGGAACACACATCATTCATCCAGAATGGAAAATGGCTGATGAATGCTTTTTAAGAGCACATAATAGATACATGTTTAATTGAATTAAGGAAAGGGAAAAAAGCACACCTTCTTGCCTTCATAAAAATTACCGTGGTTTAAAAAAGCAGTGTGTAATTTGACAAGAGAATGATTTTTTTCCATGTAGACTATATTCTAAAGGTCTGTGATCTGAAAAGCAGGGTCCTTTCCAGGGACCAGCTACCTGAGTCCCCAGAACCACTTGGTGGACTTTTAAAGGTGTTTGATGAGAGATTATATATGGTGTCCAGGGTTCACAAAATATCTGAAATTCTAATGTTTAAGAAACTTGAAAAATTTATAATCAAAATGAATATATATTTAATTGAAAATCTATAAACTTTAACATCATAACAACTTCACTGTCAATTTAGTCTTCATAAATTTTTCATTTTATTTGCAAACAATTTTTAGGTTGTATTTTCTTACTTCCCATGATTCCTGAGTATGTACAGTGATTGCTAAGAAATAATAACCAATGGTAAACTATAGGTGTGGCTTCTTGCCGTATGATTTCAAAAGCAAAAATATAACCTTTTCTTTTTCAGAAAAAGTTCTAGTTTATATGGTGTATTGCTATATTATACTATCTTTGCATGGATATGAGGTGAGGCCATCAATAATAAGAATGACTCGGTCCCTAAGAGGCTTAAAACGGAGCTGGCATTAAAAGCTACCGTGGGGAGAGACCGCCAGCCAGAGATAGATGTCCATTCTTCTCCATTATTCATGCCCATGCTTTTCTTTATTACTTGTATAATAATTAAGTGGAATATTCTTTGAAAGAAAAATATTCCCTAATGCTACTTATGTTCACTAATTATACCTGTAGTGATTAGAAAGAATAGAGGGAAAAAGCTGCGTAGAATATTTGAAATGTATGGGGTTCAAACTACATTAAAGTAAGTCAGTAAAAATATTACATCTCACTGTTTTAATCCCAAATTTGTTTGTTTTTTGTAAATACAGTTATAGCTTCTTGTTTCACTATAAAATCTGTTACAAATAGTGTAAATAACATTTGAAATTATCTTTCTCTGGCAGTTTCTTTAAAATCTGAAGCTATAATCATATTTCTAAGTTTTGCAAGGTACTAAGCATCATGATTCGTTTTATCATGTTAAGATGACTCATCCCCAAACCAGAAATAATGATATGTGGTAATTTTGATAAAACCTCTTGATCCACTTCAGCTCTTTTAACTCCTTTGTTAAGGCTTTCTAGAAATCTCTGTTTTGCTCCTCTGGGGATCCCTAAACTAGAAGGTAGACATTTAAGTGATTCCTAAACTACTGTAGACCCTAGGATGTAATAAACATCAATCTTGCAGTTCTTGTAGATTACTTGCTTTCAAAGGATTTATCTTTCTAATAGAAGAGAAAACTGCATGCCTGCATGGTAGAAAATGCTTTTGATTTTGAAACTTACCCCAGGCAGTTAATTTTGTGGGAAAGTTATGATACCTGAATTGCTATGAATACAAAATGTTCATGAATTTTAGAAGGTGCTTCTGTAATTGCAACCAGAACTTCAAAGTGCAGAAATATGAGTCAGTAATTTCCAGGCAACACCGTGCAGGGCATGAGAGAAAAGGTTAACTGCAGTGCCTTCCTCAGTACCACAGTGCTCACTGTTATTAAAGCCATAGGTCTCTGACTCTTCCTGATTCGTGGGCACACATTTTTCCCTGACCAGACACGGTTGTTGCTATTGGAAGTGCAGCTTGTCTGCCTCCTGCTGTGTCCCACTGGCCTGTGCCCTGCAGGCAGTGATGGGATGCCAGGGAGCTGGATGGCCTTGTCTAAGTGGCTTTTACTCTGGTGCCTGCCGATTTCTCAGCCTCCAGATATTGAACACTTGGTCCTTAATGATGTTTGTTCACATCCTTATAGTTTTGCAGGAGTGATTTGGTCACTTATTGTGCTGCTGTTTGGAAGAGGATCAATATGGCTTTCCTTCACCAGTGTATCCTTTGAATAAACCAAGGATGTCGTGTAATTGTAATCCCATTCCTTTCTAAATCTCCTATGCAGATTTTAGTATGATCTTTTATTAGCCTTACAACACTGTGCGGTAGGCAGTGGGACAGATATTATCTCATTTTCGACATGGGAATCTGAACATCATTCGTAGTTACACAGCTAGAACTCACATTTCTAACCCAGTTGTTTGTCTGCCCAGAGAGAAAGAAATTATGGCCTAATCAGTCTCTTCTGGGGAGATGAAAAGTAGCTTCATAGGAAAATCACAAGTAAAGCCTAAAGACCTTGTAGGAAATACTGGGAGTGCAAAGTTGGGATCTAACTCCAGAATTCTCTAGAGAACAGGAGTTTTGTCTTCAATTTACAGTATTTGTGGTGCAAATGGGGATTCCTGATGGAGCAGTGAGTACAGACCGTCCTTTATCTGGGATTGGAGGCATCTAGGAGTTTTATTTATTTCAGATTGGTCAGGGATGTTTACCTTCTACAGTGATGGACATTCTCTTCCTTCATTAGCTATTTAAGGATTTCTCTATGATACCTCCCCCTCAACACACACACACACACACCCCACATTACTGCTGCCTCAGTTATTTCTCTTACCGCTTAAGAATGTTCTCTTTGGAAAGGATTTTCTCTAAGAGAAACTCCTCATTCACAATTGGATAGTTTGTAACAAAACTCACCTTTTCACTCTGTTTGGGAAGAGTTAGGAAAGGTATCACAGGGTGGTAACATTTGATCTTGTATTTGAAGGATGAGGATAGGCATTTTCCGACATATTTCTTAGTATTTTCAGAAAATTTCCTTCCTTCTGCCAGTCCAATGAATTTTTATGTTATTGTAACTACAGAAAAAAAAGTACTTTTTCTAGAACTTTAGAAATAGAGCCCCAGTGCACTCACTATTCCAGAAGGAAAACCTGCATTTAATATAGAATAATCATTAGGTTAGCAACAAGAAAAGCGTTAATTTCAAATACTGCAAAAAAAATTCTGCTCTAGTTCATATACACCTAACTTCTTTCTGGAGATTATTGCTTCTCTTCTCACATGTTTTACTTCATATATATATGAAGTACACATATATATATACACATATATATATATATATAAAGCAGTAATATATATATAAAGCAACTAAATATATATATATGTACACACTTCCAATTCTGGAACTCCCTTTTCTTTTCTGCTTTTCTTTAGGACCAATAAATGGCATTTTCCAAGGCACCTTCTTTAGAGTCTCTTTTCAATATTGAAATAACATCTGAATTTTTAGACACCAGACTTTATTAGTGAAGAATGGATAGCATTCTCTTATTTTATCCTACTAATTACCAATTGTAATTTCATATCTTGCTTTCCAGCCTGTTCCTCAGTTAGACTTGGGGATAATGAAGAAGTTTTCTAGGGGCATCTCAAAAATGACTTGGGACCAGGCACATATGCCATTTGCAGCAGGTCCATACCTTGGCTGGTGATAAAAACTTCCCTTCCAAGAGTTCCTGGCAGTATAGGATTTAACCATCTGTTGTAAAACTTACCTGACAAATATCTTAAATGTTTACATTTTGATGTTATGTCATTAATTTAATGGAATAGACATGATTCATTACAGTCTTTCTCCCTATATGTATTCTAAAAATTACTAAATTTCTCATAAATACACAATATTCCAGGATCTCCACGCATCTCAGATAATAATAGTTTATATATTCTTTCCATTAATGTCTAACACAGTGATTTTAGGAATACCAAACACTCAACAAATACTTGACTGAATAAAGAAAATGCATGAGTTAATGCATGCATCCATGAATGAATAAATAAATTAGATGATCAAATAATTCTTCTGGTGTTTTCTTCTCTAACTCTCAAATCTCTACCCTCTCTCCATTGGCTACTCTGCTCAACTCTTCCCCATCCTAAATCAGCCTGCCTCTCTGCATTAAACCCTGACGTACATCTCTCCTTGCAGTCACCTGCAAACTTTTAAAAAGTATAGTCTAACCTTACTGCCTGCACTTACTTTCCTGCTTACTCCTTGATCACTCCAGTTCTTTCAGCTCCACTCTGCAGAAATGGCGATCCTGGGGGAGATTCATAGCATCTCAGTCCCTAAGTTCCATGACCTCTGTTGAATCCACTTTCAAACAAAATTTGCACTTCACTTGACCTTGTTGAACGCTCAGTCATTATTAAAACTCTGGTCTGGAGGCCCCTCACATACTATCCTGGTTCTTGTACAGCTGTGATTTGGTTATTTTTGTTCATGGTCTTTTTTTCCTTGGTCCCTCTTTAATACTGTGTTTGGCCTTGGATTTCTCCTTCCTATTCTGTAATCTCTTCCTGGATATACCCTTGCTATGTTATACTTAATTCCCAAGGTCTATAGGTATATCCAAACTTATGCAGACCTTTCTCACAGATGATATAGAAATCCCTACTGTCCCTGTTCTTCAGAAAATTTATGCAGATATTTAAAGTTTTGTGCAACAGCTGAGAAAGCTGGTATCCTTAAAGCTTATTATTTATTTGTTTACTTATTTTGGAGGATGGCTACCTCTACTTGTAATCCTCTAGGCTTTAATTAATTATAAGAATATAATCTATATGTTACTAATTGCTAGTACCAAATTTTTTTCAGGAAGTAAGAGAAAACACAGATTATCAGGCCATCTTCTTTTAAGAATGGAGATTGCAAACTTAACCAACTTCTGGGAAGTGTAAGATTTCCTTTTCTCTCCGGTAACACCCTTACCAGAAAATGCTAAACTCTTGGTCTCATGTGCACACACTCAATTAGGTACATTCTAGGCCACCAGGAAACTCAGCTCACATTTGATACACTAAGTACTAACTCATTTGGATTATTATTGCAAACACTCAGAAGTCTCTATTGTGAAGAGGCAGTGAGTGTATGCTGGTGAACCAAAATCTTACATTTGGGGTAGATAAAGCGGATGAGACACTTCTTTAACAATATGCCCTTCTGTATGCATTGTTCTTCGTATGGGCAGTATTTTGTGTTTACGGTTTTGGATCAGGATTTCTGTGCGTCTGTGTATCTGTGGAACTAAGGAACAACTGCTGCCACTCGACCTGGTGTGTGCATTCAAATTTATCTCAGACCGCACCACTCTCTGTTGTCCCCAGTACAGCCTGAATGTTAGTTGGCATTTATTATCACAGTTGCCTTTTTATTCTTATTGTAGGGAGGTATTTTCTTATACCCAAGCGTCTGTTAAAAGAATATCCCCATGAAACACAGAAAGAACTATATATTGTGGTACATTTTTGGGGAACAACTGAAAATTATTTCTTACTTAATATGCAAGAGGAATGCATCTCTGTCAGGTTTATTGTTCTAGTTGTATATTTTGACTATAGTCGGCTTCACTCATTAATGTTTCCTCTTGTGGCCCATGTTGGCTTTTGATTTGTCATTTCTTCTTAGCGTCCTCTTCATTTGTTTACCCTCAGCATCCTGTAAGTGCTGCTAAATAAATGATTTTTAGTGGTTGCCATATTCACATTGTATTTCAATGTTTAATGATGATTTTTACACTTGTTATAAAAATTAACAATTAAAACAAACTGATAAAGTGAAATTATATACAAGGTTCATTCGAAAGATTAACATAGAAAAATCAGGTGAAAGGACCTGAAGGGATCATCTGCTTCAGCTTGCTGCCTTCCTGCAGGTTTAGTAACAGTAATAGAACAACAGCAACAGCAACAATATAGCAGCATCTCTGTAGTTTTTTTTCAGGTTACAAAATGCTTTCGCATTTCGCATGCATTTTTTGAAATTACAGGGGGTCCAGAAATGCTGATGTAGCCTTTTTTCCTCCATCTTAAAATATTACAAAAAGAAGACCTAGCAAGGGAGGACCTATGGGTAGGCCAGACATAGAGGAAATGGGCAATCCCAGCTGGGCAGCGGATCCCACTGGTAACAGCATTTTCTGCCTGACAGAATGTGAGAATACAGTTCAGTGTCTCAGAAGTCTAATATTGGGGTAGAAGGTGTGTGATGTTGCCTCATGTTGGCAGTAACCATGTCTACCTCATTTTCCATTTTCTCACATCTGCCCTGTGAAGTCACCGCTTCACTTGGTGTTTTTTGTGAGTACAGGAAGGTAGGGTTTTGAAAATCTTTAAGTTTTACAGTATCTAAATTTCCAAACTATAAAGCATCTAAAAAGTTTCCTGAAAATACACTGAGCGGTTATTTTCATTAGGTAATACTTCCTACAGGGAACCGATATGAGAATTCATTTGTTTATATAAAGATAGATAGATAGACAGATGGATGATAGATAAAGACTAAGCCCTTGTTGTGTGTATAACACCTGTTTCATACTACGGAGGAATGAAAAAAATATAAGAGGAAATTGAAAAGAACAGATATATGCTACTTCCTACTTTATATGCTCACCTATCTTCATGTGTTCATAGGGGTGAGAAATCTCATAGGTCTGGATGCTCATGAAAAGAAAGAACAGAAGAGAGAAGAGTGAGAGGGAATTCTCAGAGTGGGGAGGCACATTGATTGTGAAGATAAGACTGTTCGTGGGATGTTTAATTGGAACATCTTATCACAAAGAGACTGGCAAAGGTGGCAGTTGGTACCTTGATACTTCAAAAAAATAGATTTGTTTGCCTATGGTGGAAGGATATTTCTCTCAAAAAGTAATTCAGTGATGCATTTTTGGTTCCTTTTTGCAGATGTTATGCTTCTTACTGAAACAATGATTGATGCTAATAACTATTTGAATGCCAAATGTGTGTGCCTTTTGTGCCCTTCCCAAAAACCACAGTCATCCCTTCGTGACTTTGCTATGTCATGGTCAACCACTTCAGCCTCAGTTAGACATGATCTGTCCAGTGGATTTAGGGGTTACAATTCAATGTGGGATTTGAATTGTAATTGTCCGTCACAGTGAAAAACTGTTAGTTCTAATCAATCTGTCTTTATTACCACTTTCATCATAATTCTCACTGCTCTGTTTTTATATAAGGTTGCCATTACCACCTGGAGCTTTTTCAGGACTCTGGAAGAATCAGGAGGCATTCAAGCATTTATACTTTGAAAAATTTCCTGTAAGAACTTTATTGTACTTTTTTTTTTAATCATCTTACACACTTCTCTCTAGTTCTTGCCTATTAAGTTGAGCGGCTGGCTTTTAGAATCATGGATCACAAAGCAACTTTTAAAGGTTATTTGGACCAGTTTCCAGATCTCAGGGATAAGAATGCCCAAACCTCAAATGTCTAAAGTCATTTTAATATTTTTTATCAATCTCTGGGCATAGAGATTTCTCCGTTTCTCTTAGCAGCTTTTTCTGAAATTTAACAGCCTTTCATATCAAGAAAGGTTTTGTTAAATTAAGACTTCTGGGGACTTTCTGTATGATTTCTCACATTGGATTCCTCTGCACAGACTGAGAACATCTGATCAGAACTGGACACTGTCATTAGAACCTCTTTACCTCCTTTCCCCCGGTTATGTGAGCAAAATTTGTTCTGCTTGCCAGAAGTTGTATTTTTTTAAATCCCTTCAGCTATTACTGACATTCTTTCCTGAGTGTCCTCTAAGTTCTTTATTTTATAATACAGATACAGGATAGAGACTGTGTTCTCATCGCCTAACCTCCAGTGCTCTGGATAACAAAAAGTATCTTTCTGTGTTCTGTTTTATCATTTACCTATTACTCTGTGGTTTGTGTTTATAACAGCACATAATTGATAATACGTGAAAGGGTCCCACTATCATCTTTCTGCTGTTTCTTCGCTTCTGTTTCTTTCCCTGAGAGAGATACCTGGTCCTCATTATACACTGGGTAAAAAAGAATGAATGATTAGAATTTCATTTTTAAAAAAGGTGAGTCTATTTAGCATTCTATCTTTATTATTTGTGAGTGAAGGACAGCTAACCTAATCAACTAGAAAAATGACAAGAATTAAAATAGCTTCCTTTAGAAAGACATCTCAGGGTTAAATGACCTCAGTAGCCAAGATTAAACATGCCCCAAGGGACTGTGGCAGAGAAGATTTGTCAGTAGAGTTGACTCCAATCAGCCCAATCTATCTGCCTGATGGGCCACAGTCAAATCATCAGAGTACTGATGTGATTAATTACAACCTGACAATGGCTCATAATATGTGCATGTGGTTTTCAACATGACCACTTTTAACACTGAAAGCTCCTTCAAAGTCCCATAAACCATAGTTTATGATTAAACTGTATGTAGTGAATCTATACTCTGTCTTGTTACCCTGGTGTTACCCTGACCTCAACCCTTTCCTCTAAGGACTTAATAACAGCACAGAAGGGTTCTATAACTTGCCCACAGTTTAGAAGTAACAGAGCTGACATTTGGACCCATATATTCTGGCTCCAGAGCCCATGTCTTAACTTTACTCTCTGATAGTAATTGCAGTAAGAGCTGCCAATTATTCAGGGCTCATGATGTGCCAGGGTCTGCCCTCTTTATATGCCCCATCTCATGTATGCTTCTCACAGCCTTATAAGGTATGGTCCATTACCCTATTTAATAGATGAACATACTGAGTCTTAGGAAGATTTAGAAACACAAATAGTGACCCACCTGGATTTGTCCTGAAGCCCATGCTTGTAATACAGGTATTAATGTAACTCAGAAGCATTAGGGGAAGTAATATTTCTTTCTTTCTACTTCTTATTCTTCTTGATTTTTCATTCTATTGTGATGTCTGGACCAGTGAAGATGTACTGCTACTCTTGAGTCGATTAAAAATTAAATTTTATACTTACTATTTAACTATATTTCACTGAAGCTCCAGTGCAATCCAAATCTATGTTAACAAACTAGTGGTCTATTTTGTAATTATTCATAGAGAGCTTTAATGCTTTTAAAAATTAACACAATTAAAGAAGAAATCTATCAAAGAACTACTTTGCAATATGAAAGTATACTGGAAATATTGAGCTATTACTTCTCCATTAAAAGGAAGAAATTGGGTTCATAAACTTTACAACTCTCAGTTCAAACACTTAACGTGAACATATATAAGAACAGTTTTATTCCTGGCTGTTAGGGGAGCAGAGAGATTCTAGTAGGCTTTCAAAATCAAAAATAATTTAATTCCATAGGCTAGTTATGAAAAAAATTCAAATGAATATAGTAAACCTATTTCTATCACATTTTATATTTTACCAAGCTTAAAAATGATTACATTACCTAATACTACATGTTAATCAGACATTATTTATTCTTATTTTCAGGGATACTATGACACCATGGATGCTGGTTACATGGATGAAGAAGGTTACATATATGTTATGTCTCGAGTTGATGACGTGATAAATGTTGCAGGTCACAGGATTTCTGCAGGTGCCATTGAAGAGGTATTGATGACTATTGGTCTTTCATTCCAGGTAGTGTTTAGGGACAGAACTGAGCTGAAGTCAATGTTGAGGTTATGTCATTCCACTTGGAAAATTTCCAGACCCTTCCTTTGAAGCATAGGCTCGGTTGGTCGCTCTGGTATTTCTCTCACCTCACTTTCTCTCCTGTGGATTTTCCTGTTCTCCAAATTCCCCTGATTCCTGCCTGAGTGGTAGAGAGGAATTTTAAGCACTTACATATATTTGTAATTTATGGGAGAGTCTATATACATTTGCTTCTTGATCCTTGCTACTTGATTGCTTCTAGCTTCTTGATTTGCGCCTGTTGATAACCTGGTTTACATATAGTCTTTGCTGGGTGTGTGATTTAAACATTTTATTGTACTCTTAAATCCTGAGAATTTTCTTCCAATGTAAATTACACAAAGTCCCCAGAAGAGTATTTTAAAATGTTTTCAATTTTTTTACCTTAAAATAGAGTAAAATCCTCCTTTTTATTGTATAATACTATGAGTTTTTTACTTATTGTATAGATTCTTGTAGCCATCACCAAGAACCAGGATACAGAAAAATTTCAGCACTGCCAAAGAATTTCCCCATAATGTCACCTTTTTATTCTGACCCTCCCCACTCCTAACCCCTGGGAACGACTAATTTTTTTTTTTTGTTCCTATGTTTTTGCATTCTCTAGAATCTCATATAAATGGAGTAATACAGTATGTAACCTTTGGAGACTGGGCTATTTCATTTAGGAAAGTGCATTTGAGATCCATTCAAGTTGTGTGTATGTCGATTATTTGTCCTTTTATGTTGCTGTGCGGTATTCCACTGTGTGGATGTACTAACCCATTTATGTTTCCTTTACCCATTAGAGGATAATTTAAGTGCTTCTAGTTTGAGGCAGTTATAAATAATGCTGCCATATACATTCAAGTTCAGGTTTTTGTGCAAAAATTAGTTTTCATTTCTCTAGGATAAATGCCTGTAGTGAGTTTGCTGGTTTACATGTTAAGTGTATGTTTAGGCTTATAAGAAACTGCCAAACTGTTCTCTAGAGCATCTGTGCCATTTTATATTCCCACCCATAGTGTCTGAGGGCTCCTGTTTCTTCCCATCTTCATTAGTACTCAGAATTGCCATTATTCTTCATTTAAATCATCCTAACAGATGTGTAAAGGTATCTCATTGTGCTTTTAATTTGATTGTCTGTAATGAGTAAAATGTTGGAAACCTTTTCTTGTGTTTATTTGCCATCCATGTATCTTCTTTGGCATTAAAATCTTCTGCCCATCTTTTTAAAAATTGGGTTGTTTTTCTTATTGTTCAGTTTTGAGAGTTTTTAAGGTATTCTGGATACAAGTCCTTTGTTTGATATGCAGTTTGCAAATATGTATTTTTTTCCTGTCTGTGACTGGTCTTTTTATTCTCTTAAAAGTGCTCTTAATAGAGCAAAAGTGTGTTTCATATTGATGAAGTCTAATTCACCATTTTTTTCTTTTATAGATGATGATATTTATTGAAGAGCTCTTTCCTAACCCAAGGTCATACTTTCTTCTTTGTTTTCACCTAAAATTTTATAGTTTTACATTTAGTTTTATTGTTTTACATTTTATATCAATTTACATTTACATTTTGAGGGTTTTTTTTGTATATAGTGCAAGATATAGGTTGAGGATTTTTTTTTTAATGTGGATGCCAATTCTTCCATGTGTTATTTGTTGCAAAGACTGGACTTTCTCCGTTGAATTGCCTTTGCACCTTTGTAAAAAATTAGCTGACAGTATTTGAGTGGGTCTATTTCTAGAGTATCTCTTGTTTTATTGATCTGTGTGTTTATCTTTTCACCAATACTATTCTGTCTTGATACTTTATAGAATGTCTTAGAGTTGAATAGTGTCCACTAGTTTCAAAATCGCTCCACTTTTCAAAAATCGTTGTGGATATTCTGTTCCTTTACTTTTCCATATATATTTTAGAATGAGCTTTTCTATAGTTAAAATAAATCCTGCATGGATTCTGATTGGGATTGTGTGAAATCTATAGATCGATTTGAGAAAAATTGGTATCTGGACTATACTGAATTGTCCAATTCATGAACTTTGTACGTCTTTCCATTTATTTAGGTCTTTTTTGATATGCTTCACTGACATTTTATACTTTTTAGTATGCAGATTCTGAACATATTTTCTTTTTTTTTAATTTATTTTTTTATACAGCAGGTTCTTATTAGTTATCCATTTTATACATATTAGTGTATATATGTCAATCCCAATCTCCCAGTTAATCACTTCACCACCACCACCCCCCCACCAGCCGCTTTCCCCCCTTGGTGTCCATACATTTGTTCTCTACATCTCTGTCTCTATTTCTGCCCTGCAAACCGGTTCATCTGTACCATTTTTCTAGGTTCCACATATATGCGTTAATATACAATATTTGTTTTTCTCTTTCTGACTTACTTCACTCTGTATGACAGTCTCTAGATTCATCCACGTCTCTACAAACGACCCAATTTCTGAACATATTTTCTTAATTTATACCTAAGTATTTAGTTTTCTGAACTATTGTAAATAGAATTTTTTTTTAATTTTGGTTTCCAAATTTTCATTGCTAGTGGATATAGAACTGCTATTGACTTTTATGAACTGATATGTATCTTATGATCTTGTTAAATTCATTTATTCTAAGAGTTGTGTGTATATGTGTGTGTATGTGTGTGTGTGTATTTCTTGGGATTTCCTGTGTGGACAATCATGCTGTCTGTGAATAGAGATAGTTTTATTGCTTTCTTTCCAATCTGAATGTCTTTTATTTCTTTCTCTTGCCTTTTTGAACTGGTTAGAACCTCCACTATGATGTTGAGTAAGAGTGATGAGAGCAGTTACCCTCGTCTTGTTCCTGATCTTAGGGTAAAAGCATTCAATATCTTACCGTTAAGAATGATGCTACCTGTAGATGTTTCTGTAGATGGCCTTTATCAAATGAGGAAGTTTCCTTCTATTACTAATTTGCTGGGGTTTTTCTATCTTTTTTTTTTTATCTTGAAAGAATGTTACATTTTGTCACATGTGTTTTCTGCTTCTATTGATATGATTGTGTGGGTTTTCTTTTTAAGCCTGTTAATATGGTGAATCACATTAATTAATTTTCAACTGTTGAACCAGCCTTGCATTGCTTGGGATATACCTCACTTAGTTGCAATGTATTATTGTTTTAATATATTGATTTTTTAAAAAATTTATAGTAATTTTTGTTGATCGAAAGTTGGCTTTGTGTGGTAATCATGTTTTTAATAGTGTTTGTATCATTTATCTTTTTCCATCCTTTCCTTTTTAATATATCTAGATCATTATGTTTCCTGTGGCCTTTCTGTAGATAACATATAGTTGGGTCTTGTTCTTATTTTAATCCAATTTTAGAAGTTCTATCTTTTAACTGGTGTTTTTAAGACCATTAACATTTAACTTAAGTATTGATATATTTATATTTATGTCTCCAAGTTTATTATTGGTTTCCTTCTTGCCTTTTCTCTTTTTTAATTCCCTCATGTTACATTTTCTCCCTTCTTCTAAGTCATTTGGTTCTTTTTTTGTAGCTTCTATTTCTTTGCTGAGAACTTCTCCATTCATTCCAAGGGTGCTTGCCCATACTTTTTGGGCCACAGTTACTGTGGAGTTTTTAATATTTATCTTTGTTAATTTTATCCTAAACGTGCAAATGAGGCATTCTTTGTCAAAGACAGATTTCTTAATAATAAGTGTGTCATCGCTTTCTTACTCCCGGTCTTATCCCTAGGTGACCCAACAAGAGCCGATGGGAAATTTCCCTACATAAGTAGCCAGCCACACCATAGATGAGAAATAAGGAAAATTATTTTTCTCTGCTTATAAAGAGGAAGGAGGCAGCTATCTTTCCCCCTCCTAAAGAGGTCTCCTTGGACACATAATAGCCTGAATCCAAACTCCAGCTCTTTGATATGTATATAACATCTCTCCAGGAGGCAGATAGCCCTGTGTGTCTCAACTTTTACAACCTAGAAATGTTTCCAACTTCTAAGCCTTCATCTTTTTGACATGTAAATACCAAGGAAGATAGTGAGCCAGTCTCCCCAGCACCTTATGAGTTTAACCTAGGGATCTAGTCTAGGATGTAAGCATTTTGCCCACCCAGGGAAATTAGAAAATTTTATTATCCTTTCATATCAGAGCAATTAACTAAACAAACAGCTATAGATCAAATTCTCAAGGTATTTGAAGAGTCTCAGGAGGCTAGGGTTTTTTATAGGACCAATGAGGAAATCTAGAAAGTTTTATTCCCCTACAGATATAATAGCTACATTAAAATTTTTATCTGATATTTGTAATATTTGGATTGGGGTTTGGCATTTGTTGATTATCTTTTTTAAAGAAGTGTTTAGGTTTTCCTAATTCTTTTCATGTCCAGTAATTTTACATTTTATATTTTGACTATTACTTTATGAGATTTTGGATCCTTTTAAAATCATCTGGATTTTTGTTCTTGTGATTGTTTATTTTAGCAGATGGTCAAGCCATTTAAGATCATACCACATGTCCTTACCCACTTTCTGTGGATTGTGGTTCCAATGTCAATTTTGTTGTCAAAGGCTTTACAGTGCCATTCTAGTCCATCTCACTGTGTCCTTCTCCCAGAGGCCAATCTGAAACTCAAGTTAAGTGCTCAAAATCTGTGCTGTGCTGATTCTGGTTGGATTCATGCATATACAACTTTAGAGTAGGCTCAGGACATCATACTCAGATTTAAAATATCCCTTTTTCTAGCTCCTTTCTCTCCGTGATCTACTATTCACTTTTTGATTCCCAGGGCTCCCCCTTACTGCTCTTCTCGGTATAAAGTCAGGGCTTCAGCCTCCCCGTACTCCTGCTGGGGTTCAGTCCTGCAAGGTCTACCTACACAGCGTCCCTGGGGTGAGGAAGGGACTCTGTCTCTTTGCTAGCACTTGCCTGGTATAGGGCAGAGCTAGTCAACAGGGATCAACTCTCAGGAACTGGATGGCTGCTAGTGGGGAGGACAGGTGGTACTGAATCTTTCCTCTCTTGGTGTAAGATGGGGGAGTCCCCAGCACTCCATCCCCAGGATCTGCTGCACAGTGATAGTGGAGAAGGGAGAGGACACAGCTTTTTGGCTGCATTCACCTGGTGAAAGGTGTGAAGAGTCAACAAGGTGGTTACAGCTCTGTAGGAAGGAAGAGGGGCACTGCTTCTTCATTGGTGTCCATCTGGAGTAGGGAGGATAAAATCAAAATGATTCTGTTTCCCAGCTCCTCTGCTGCTTTTCCTGGACCTCTAGGTGGACACAGCATTTCTTAGGGCTTTTTCTGTCTGTACTTATTGACAGTTCCACATTTTTGACTGATGTAGAACCCAGGCCAGAATATATAGGAGGCAAAATCAACAAACCAACAAACCATAACAATGAAAACCAAAAACTTCTAAACAAACAAAAAACAAGGTACTCACCATCAGGTTGTCTCTCAAGTTCTGATAGAGTCTTCTGGTATGAATTTTAGCCCAAAGTATTCCATCGCAATTAGTGGAAGTGATAAGATGGAATGTATTTACTCCATCTTTTCCAGAACCAAACCCAGAATAGTTTTCTAATGGAATGGGGCAAACTGCAGTTTAAATGAAAGAAAATGCTTAAAGCAGTATGACTGATAATGCAGTAGGATGAGAGTATGCAGAATCATAGTTCCCCTTTCTCTAATTAAAAAAATGGTCACTTTCTCAAAAGGTTGTACTTAACTTCAGCCCAAACTTAACACTTAACACTTCTTGTCATGTAGGCTTTTCTTTCTTAGTGACAGTCAATGTGATATTATTTGAGTAAAAGGAAATAATTTTATAAAATATTTTGGAACATGTGACTTTTATCTGCTGTTATAATATTGTTTTTAACTGACTGTGAATTTTGTGATAACCTGAAATTGAAATTTATGCTTCATGTATTTTGGTGTGTTGACAAAAGGTGGTTCTGGCTTCAGGAACTTTTAATTTCTTGCTTATAGGAGATTACGTCCATTTCTGGCAGACTCAGCTAATCAAAATACAGAGATTACATATGCATAGCTCTTATTATCAGTCAAAATTCTTAGTTCTCTCTTTTATTTTTAGAATGAAGAGTGCCAACCTATTTAAATATATATTGTGCTTTAATGTTTCTACTAACATGCTTCTCACTATATGTAACAGCAGAGTGAGGCAGGCAGAAGATAGGCAGTTAAAACAGCAAAATTGAAAAAACTGTGCCAGAATCCATGACATCTAACAGGAGTTTTGTCCCTGGGTCTTAGAGTGCTCATAGCACGTAACAGGACACCTCTCAGCCTTAAGCCTTCTTGAAGTGAATGTCTCCCTTTATGTGAATTAAATGATTAACTCTTTATTGTATATTTATGTCTAATAAGGAAATTAATATCTCAATTCTGGGTTGTCTTCTCCATGTTAGAATCTATTAGAGGGTTGAAAACCAACATTTTTACCGGCTTTTTCCCAGCTCCTAGCAAAGTTGCTTAACAAATTGATAATATGTACATGAAATGTTCATATTGATGACAGCTTTTACTAAAGTGCCCAAACCTTATTTTATATTTAAATGCTTTTTTGGGATTCTTAATAATGAATGCTGGATTCCACTTTGATTTTTTTGAAATAGGACTTGAGGGTCTTAAATCCATTGGGAGTATTATTTATAGAAAATAAAAATAGACTGAATGTCTCTTTATATACAGTGAAAATATCTGAGCTTTTTCAGTTTCCCAAAGTAACATTTGACAAATTTATCACCTTACATAAGACTAAATCAAACAGAAATTCTACGAAAATGACTACGTCACAAACATTTCAGGAAACGCTATGTTCTTTTCTGTTCTCGACATAAGAAAATAGAGTCCTACAATGGCTTTTAGAAATTTAAGAGGACATTATCCTTGCATATCCCAATGCATGTGAGGGCCTTCTATAAATATCAAGTAATAACCAAATCTATTTGAAGAGCTGATTACTCTTTGAAAGCCTACTATCTAGCTGGACAGTTGGAACACTTAGGTGGAAGTTCAAGGTATTCTTAAGAAGAACATGTCCTAAATCTGCTAGTTCGGGTCATGCGAGCTCAAATTACTCGGAGCCAATGTGGTCCTTCCGCTTAGTTCTCTTTCACTGTTGTGGGCAGATCTTTTCATGCAGAGACATCTCCAGGGAACAAATTGGGCTCCCTGATTTCATTCTTTCACTTGTAGCTTAAGATTTAGTTTGTCAAATAATCCTACGAGTATCCTTGGAAACTTGGAAATCTGGTGTTAAAATACTGCATTTAAAGCCTAGGGCAGTGTTCGCATACAGTTTGCCCTTTCGAAGGTTATTCTGACCAAAGCATCACTGTTTGTTTTTCAAGTGAGCTATTTTGTTCACTATTTTAGGAATAATTTCTTCAAGATTGAATATATTTCCATAAAGTGCACATTCAACAAAGATGCCATGCAATTTCATTTCTACCCAACATTAAATGACTACTGGATGTAAATAGTTGTAAAATTGCTGAATATTTTCCTGGGCACTGATATGAATATTGATGAAGATGTGGAATCTGGCAGTTTCCTAGATGACTCCATTGTCAGAGGAGGTAAAACAATATTCCTCCTCTTCCCATGGCAAAGACAATCTCCCACTGCAGAGTGGCTCCTTGTATTTTACGAGGGTGCTTGATTTAAACTAATTTTTTCTAAAATTAAAATACTTAAAACATAATTAAGAAACCTGTGTAATTTAGCCCACTAAAACCGTAAAGCCATTTAAATCAAATAAAATTTACACAAAAATGGCAGTACTGCAGAAACCAAGAATGACAGTTACTTGCCAGGCCTGTTACCATTAACATTTATATGCTCACTTTGGGTGAAACAATTACCTTTTAAGTTGTGTCACTTTTTTGGGTACTTGAATGCCAGTTAACCACAGATACTTCATGAATTTTATATGGAGGGAATATATGAATGTGGCTTTTGATTTTTTTCCCCCATAGGACATTTGGTGGGCTTCTGTCCCAATATGTTGCCAAGACATATTTTGATGCTTTCCCTTTTCACAATTCAGTTGTTGAAATCATTATTTGGCATGCAAATACTGTTTGTGGAGCCAACACAGAAAGCTGCCTCTCTTCCTTTATGGCATCTTTTTAACACTGATAGAATAATATAATGTTTTATCCACTGTAATGAACTTCATTTACAGATGGCACGGAATTCTGGAGAATGACATGTTTCTCACAGATTTTTAAGAATCATATCTTCAGTTGGCAAAAAATGGGAAACTTTGATATTACAAGGAATTGTGTTATATATTACTTCTGATTTTAAAATACTCTCTGCCCTTATAGAAAACCAGTCAGCGTTTTCCCATCCACTTCTAAAAACACTGAGACCAAGGATGGAAGTTAAAATAGCAAGGTGAAATAATGGCAGACTAGAAGTTTTGTTGTTCAATTTAGTTAAAATTATAGTCATACTGGTTAGGTGCAAAATATCTGGATGTATGATTTTTTTTTTTTTTACAGTGATTTAAACTGTAAAACTTCAAAAACTCAGGTATAGAAGCACCAGTGAACACTTTAATAAGTGGGATTTTGACCATTAAAACTCTGGTTAGCCAGGTAAAAGTATTTTTCTCTACTCATTAAGGGAATACTAAATCGGATTTAAAGGATTGAACCTACCAAGTCTGTGTCCTACCTGCTATAGAGAAGGTATTCTCTTCCATGGGCTGGTGACCGTCAAGACTAACTGCCCAAACAAAGCTCTGACAATAAAATGTGTCTCTACTCTCAACATACAGACTGAAAAGAAAATAAGACCTTAACAAATGGGAAACATTTTGAGAGTTCACACTGAAGCAGTGAGAGCAGGTGGTATTGTATGGTCTGTGTAGTATGTGTTTTGCAGAAGCTTTTGAGTCAGGACCAACTAAAGGAAAGAGGACATAAACACCTTTACCTCAGCAATGAAGTTAATAAAACATACAGTACAAAAATCATTTATTTATCATGTACCATCCTGAGCACTGTAGGAGTCAAAAGCTATGTCGATGGCAGCCCTCACAACTGAATACTTCAAGGCTGATGCTAACAATAGGATACGGGGCACTGTTGATTTGCATGCTTAATTAGGGGCAGTGTGAGATAGTCCACTGGGTTTGTACCAAACATTCTAGCAGTTCATTGAGTCTTCTAGGAGTTCAGAGAAGAGAAAGCAGCTCATTTTCAGCTTGGATTAATTTTTTTTTTCCATAGAAAGTTTGGGATTTTTAGTGGCATGTCCCGGATTTTGTTGGTTTTTCTCTTCCCTCTCTGACTGTACCTTTATAGTCCAGTTTGTCAGCTTTTCCTTTTTCATATGGTCCTTAGATGTTAAGAGTCCTTTAAGGCTTTTACCTTTTCTTCTCACTGCTTTCTCCCCAAATAATCTCATCCATGTGCATAGCTTTCATTATCATTTATACATTAATGGCATTCAAATACACATTTTCAGATTAAGATTCTCCTCAGATCCAATTGGCTTGACTTGGATGTCTGAAAGGTACTTCAAATGGAATATCTCCAAGACTTAATACATGATTTTTCCTCCCAAGCCTAGCCCTCACCAGCATTTTCTGGCTTAGAAAATGGCACCACTATCCAACCAGCTACTCAAGCCAAAAACCACAGAATCATCTTTAACCCCTTTGACTTCTTACTTCATATCCCATTTATCATCAAATTTTGTCCATTTTACCTCTAAAAACTCTGGAATCTTTTTATACCCACTACTATAACCTTAGTCTACTATTGTAGCCTCTCTGGGTGTTTCCCTGGGTAAACTATGACACCCACCTTCAACAATCCTCTATTTATTCTTCACAATGAACCAAAGTAAGTTTTTGTTTTTCAAAATCCACTCTGAAGTGAAAGTAGCCAATCTGTAAAGGCTACATATGTACGATTCCAACTATATTAACATTCTGGAAAAGAACTCTGGAGACAGTAAAAAAGATCAGTGGTTGCCAGGAGTTATTGGAAGGTGAGGGATGAATAGGCAGAGCACAGTGGATTTTTAGGGCAGTGAATCTACTCTGTAAAATACTATAATCATGGATACGTGCTGTAAAACCCATAGAATGTACACCACCAAGAGTGAAGTCTAACGTAAACTGTGGAGTGGGGTGATAGTGATGTGTCAGTGTTGGTTCAGCAGTTGTAACTCTACTGCTCTGGTGAGGGATTTTGATGGTGCGGAGACTGTGTGTCAATGGGAGCAGGAGGTACATGGGAACAACGTACTTTCTGCTGCTCCATTTTGCTGTGAATCTAAAACTATTCCGAAAAAATAAAGTCTGTTAAAAAATCCATTCTGATCTTGCATCGCCTCCTTACCTCCTGAAAGTGCTTTATTACCTTCCAATGCTACTAAAATGGTTGGAAGCCCTTCGCATTCACAGCCCTTTTCTATCTCTGTAGCTTCACTTCCTCTTACACCATTCTCACTTTTGCTCTCTGCTTTCCAGCCACACTGGTCCCTTTCAGATTTGAATGGTACAAGCCCGGTGCTTCCACAGGGCTTTTGCCCCGCCCCTGTGTGCAAGGGTCCTTGCATACAGACCCTTTAGACCTGAGCTCATCCTGAGTCACTTCCTAAGGGCAGGCTTCTCTGAGATCCATATTCTTCTGCCACGTTGGTTGCTTTGGCTCTCTCTCTCATTTAAAAATCCAAGTTATTTCCCCAAAGATTGTACCACTTTACATCTAGACATTCATAGTAATTAAATATTCATGATTATTTATGAATATCACCCTTCGCTACTAGACTGTAAGCACCGTGAGACAGTACCCAGCTTATTTTTGCTCACCACCAAGCCTACTGCAATATAGGAGGTTGGAGGACAGGAGGTATTAGTAAATGTTTGTTGAATGAATGCATGGAGGCAAGAATGAGGACTGCCAGTCTAGCCCTTGGTTACAAGTTTGCTCACTGTTTTCTCCAGCCATAGGGGTTTGGAGTCACTGAAATATATATTAATCTCTCAGAAAATAACTTTTTGAACATTCATTTTTAAAAGTCCCATCACAGCAGAATTTTTTTCTTTTTAATCCTAAGCTTCTGTATTTCATGTGGTTACTCTATTCTCTGAGTTCTTGTGATTCCAGATAGAAATTTGCTTTGCTCTTTAAGGCATTTAGAGCTTAGGGTGAACAATATGAAAATGGTTGGTCAACAGTGGTGATTATCTGATGTCAGGGCTTCACTCCACATCCAGCCTTTTCTCCACATCTTGGAAAATCCTCTCTGGATGGGTGGTCACTCAAGAAGAGAAGTGTGCTCTGTTCATTGCTCAGTAACAGAGGTGGAAATAAAATCACCATTTATTTTTTAAAATTTTATTTTATTTACTTATTGGCCGTGCCATGCGGCTTGTGGGATCTTAGTTCCCCAACCAGGGATCACCCCCGTGCCCCCTGCAGTGGAAGTGCAGAGTCTTAACCACTGGACCGCCAGGGTTAACCCCAAATCACTGTTTATTGATGGGGCTGCCTTGGGTTCCTCTGGAAGGTGTCCTCATGGTAGCCAGCACTGAAGCCAAAACACCATGAGGCCATCTGTTTTCCGAGGCTCGTTGCAATTTGTTCCCAAGTGGTATCACTGCATAGTTTCCCAGACTTCATTAATAAACAATTGAGATGAAGAAATCATTCCCTTACTTTCCAGGTAAGCTAAGCAGTTTGTCTTAATTGCTTAGTCAGCCTTTACTGAGTGACTACCAATCCTAACCAATCACCTCAGTAATAGTGATGTGAATGGTGAATTGGTAGTAATTTTCACAGAGGTAGCTATGGGTTTTTAAGTTATCTGACGTGTACTATTTTCCCCAATTGAAATGATAAATACTGCATATATATGTGTATAGATATTCTAAATGAATGCTTTTTTTAAATTACAGTCTGTCCTTTCCCATGGCACTGTGGCCGACTGCGCTGTTGTTGGCAAGGAAGACCCTTTGAAAGGTCACGTCCCGTTAGCACTCTGCGTGCTGAAAAAAGGTGAGAGGTCTTTCTCCTCCCCAACTGCTGGGGCCCTGAATGATTAAAGTTAATCCAGAGCTTACCATCTGAACTTTCTCCCTAGATATAAGTACAACAGAGGAACAAGTCTTAGAAGAAATTGTGAAACATGTTAGACAGAGCATTGGCCCCGTGGCTGCTTTTCGAAAAGCGGTGTTTGTGAAACAGTTACCCAAAACCAGATCTGGCAAAATTCCCCGCTCAGCTCTGTCTGCCCTTGTCAATGGCAAGCCATATAAGGTAAATTATCAAGGATGTTGAGTGCTTGGTTTTGAAATGTTTTCCCCCACTTCTTTGGTGTCAACTAAGATCTTTAAATGGTTCTCAAGCATGAATTATATCCCTAAAAAACACATAACAGTACTTTTTTTTTTTTAATATTACGGGGTAAATTGCATAGCCATTCTCTCTGTAGGAATGAGGGTTTTGGAGAGAAACACAGATTAATTAAGACCATATACTTTTGATTATAAGAACCAGTATGTGAAAATACTTTACTGTTAGTAAATATGTCAAATTCAAACTTGTGGAAACTCAATCTTATTAAATTAAGGATAAATTTTCCTTCATTGCAGTCATTAGTGACTAATAGTGAGTGAGAGGCTGGCTATAGATATTTTGAAAATTCTAATTGATATATATGCTCATTATTTTTCCTGTTTTGAGTGAAAATTATTTTAGGTAATTTAGGCTGATTCAAGCATATGCATTCTTTTAATTTTTGTGCACATTATACGTGCACAAATATATGTATTTTTAATCATCAAGATCTAATAAAAAGTGATGCAACAGTAAGGAGTGGTTGTATGGGCAAATGCCAAAAAAAAAAAAATTCTTTCTATAGACGCCCATTGAAAGGTCCATAAAAGAAAGTACCATCTAGGACCAATAGTTTTGCTAACTGAACAGTTTATTTTACTATAGATACATTTTAAAATATTGAGTTCAAAGTTCCCTGTTTTTGAACCTCTCCATATGAGTATGATAAGATAATGGGGAATACAAGATTGCATATAATTGTTTAATTGTATAGAATGGAAGGGGTTCAATGAAGCACCTTCATCTGGCTCTAATTTTCTTTCCAGGTATCTCCTACAATTGAAGACCCCAGCATTTTTGGGCACATAGAAGAAATGCTGAAGCAGGCATTATGACTCTTTTTTCTTTTTTTGTCACTTTTCTAATTGGAGTTAGTTTTTGGAATTATTTCCCAGAAATAAATATTTAAATAGAAATTACATGCAAACTGAAATGTAAATTGTAGAGCTTGGTCTAAAAACAATGTACGTGAAGACTAGTAAAAGGCCTTCTGTTTGATTAGCCCAATTAGCACTGTTACTGGTTACCTGTAACATTGCTCATTATAGATTTTCAAGAACTTCAATTTAAGAAAAATATATCTGACATACGATTTATAAAAATTGTACCCCCCCAAAAAAACATTTTAATTGAAAGTGACACTGATATTGAGCCACTTCCTGCAATTAGGACTCTGCAGCTTTGACCCAAGACCTAAAACTCAAGTGAAGTCAGAAAACAATTATAATTTTCTTATAGAAATTCTGAATATTTTCTAATATTCTTGAGATGCCCACATGCATGGTTATTTTAAATGAAATGGATGAAATGGGAAGTTTTAGGTAATCATCTAGACATGATTTTCTAGGTAGGAGAATCTGTCTAGTCACGCATTTCCTGAGGGAAGGCTGGGTACCAACCAAGGTACAGCTCTCTTCAATCCTTTGTTACTTAGTCAAGGGAAATCACAGGCTGGCAGAGAGCATAGAGGTCAATTAATCCAGTCTCTTTGTCATGGAGATGAGGGCTCTTTGGAGCCCCTCCTCCTGTCTCAGGTTCTTAGTTGACCGTATACTTCTTAATGATTCCAGCTTCTTTTGGAAACAAGGAAATGTGTAGAAATGGGGAAACTGTCAAGGAAAGCTCTTAAGGAAGAAATGTACAAGTTTTTACATTAGCTAAAAACCGGGAGGAGTTTTAAGAGAAACCAAAAATCCAGATTTTATGTGAAATCTCTAATTTTTAAATAATTCAGTAAAAAAAAATTGTCACATCCAAAGCACATCTTTCCATTTAAACTTCTGTAAAACTATTGAGCATTAAAAAAATAACTGAAAATTAGTCTTTGTTAATAAGCTTATGATAATGTGCCAATTAACCAGAGTAGGTAGATAGAGATAATTACATACTTGGTTTACTTAGGGTTCTACATGAGATCAGTTATCAAAGAATACATTTAAACTCAAAAAATACCATACCCACTGAGTCTTTGACGGTTCTTAAAGTACTCCTTGGTCTTTCAGTCCATCAGGAACATTATTTTTAAGAGCAACTGTCTTAACATATAGTCTGGTAACATATCACAAAATATATATGAGAGATAATAGATAAGAGCTTATTGTTTGTTTCATAAAAATTGCTTACAACTTGTATAAAGACATTCTGAAAATGTTAGGATTTTTTGGACTGTAGCCTATAAAATAAATGGCTTCTCAAAGTAAATTGTTATTTGCTAAAATTGGCTTTTTGATTGTTACACCTGAAAAAATACATTCATCTAACTGTTCCCTTTAATTATTTTAGTAGACTGAGTTCAACTAATTAGACAGATATTCAACTTATAATTTGAAGCTGTTGGGTTCCTTAAACTGTCTCTTCTCTTGAGTACATTTTATCTTATCACAACTGTAATCTTACACTTTTTAATGTCTTAGCATTAAGATGTATTACCTTATTTTTTCATATAAAATTCAGTTAATTTGAAATGGCAAATTCTTTAGCCGAATGTGTATCATAGTTCATCTGCAAGGTATAAACCCAGGCATATACAAGAATTGTGTTAACGATTACATCTTTGATCCTCATGCACACTTTTCGTGGTAATCAATCTGAGAGACACTTCAGCAAGCAGGCTTGGGTTATTTTCCTGTTGAGTGGGATTGGAAAACAGTGCACAAGACCGGGTAAGGGGTGTTTTCTTGCATCTGGTTAAGGAAAGTGATCTCCTTTGCAGGGTCACAGAAAGTACTGTTCCTCTCACAAGACTGAATGTGGGACAAGAAAGATACAGTCATCAGATTGCTTAAATTTTGGAAGAAAAAAAAAAGGAATTTTCTATTTTAATACTTACCATAAGGTACTTTCACTCAATAGTCCTTAAAATATTTTGAATTAAATGTCTTTAAAAATAACAATATAATGTTACTAAAAAATGTAATTTGCTGAAATAAATTCTGCATGATCTTTTGGTAGTTGCATAGAATTTTTTTACTGTAAGGTATTAAAATTAAAATGTAAATATTTTCTTTTAAAATCTATAGAAAAGTACCAATTAATTGAGCTGTTTTGCCTGTGAAAATGTACTAAGTATATACAAATGAGAACTGCTTTACATTTAAAAAGCAGTTTTATTTATAGAAAATTATATTTGTAAAGGCTCTGATTATTTAAAATATGAAAATTCATAATGTTGATAGATAGTTAAAAGGAAGAAAACCAAGGTTCTAAGCTTAATCCATTAAATGGGTTTTGGAATCTGGCAAAATGATCTTATACATTGAAGAATATTTTATGGTTTTTGAGGCAAGTAACTGGATCTTTTATATCCCTGTATGTTAGAGTCTATTTTAAATGGTTAATATCTCTTATTAGGTGATCTCTTAAAGGGGAAAAACTGTTTATGCAATTAAGTTGTGCAGAACAGTAGATACAAATCTAGTTTGTATTATTATGATACCATAGTTTCTATATTATATTTCATTTCTGTAAGTCAAGATCCCCATACTCAGACGAACTTAAAAAGCTCTTTCCCATTGTTTCTAATCAGGCAACATTTTTAGAAAATTTAAAATCACTTTCATAAGCAAGTTTAGTGCTCCCTCTTGTGGCAGACTCACTTTTGAAGATAAAAGATTGATCACTAACAAGAATGATTTTCATTATAGTTTAAGTAAAATTTTAAACTATATGTGACTAGAAAACAAAGCTTAAACAGAGAACTGGAAGTATTTTTGTTTATTGACAATGGAGAGGGTTTCTGTTACCATTATCTTTTGAGTGAATCTGTTAAACAAAAATCGACATCAAAACAAATGTAATGTACGTGCAAACATAGCAAATTAAATACAAAAAAGGAATTACTAATGACAGGTCTTGCTGTTAATAAGATCAAGCAGCAGAAAATCAGCAGTTAGATAAATGGTATTCTTAAATAGATTTTACTTTGAAATCTCCCATATAAACAAAGAATAAACAACAGTAACACCACCAAATAAAGCCACAGGGAAGAGATTATTCTTCTATACTTTTATACACTATATATGTTAATCATTCTGTCTTTAATTTATTTCCTCTGATAAGACTGACTTCAGGGAAGTCGCAACAAGGCCTTCTCGGCTAAAAGCATATAACGTTAGACATGAGTCTGGCTAATGCCCTATTATTACATTGACAAAAGGGAAAGTTTTCTGGGGTTTTGTTTTTTCCAGTGGAAATGACCTCAGACTCTGCAGTGGTTGACATTCACTGAACGGTGCTGGCTGGAGGTTCAAGGTATTTGGGTGAACATGTGGTTCTTAGTAAAGTTTGTTTTTTTTCCTTGGTCCACAGGTAATAAGAAGAGATCATTTTTTTTTCTTTATAAATTTTTTTAAATAGTTGCTTTTGACTCTTGTAAACAGTTTGGCTTTGTTTTGTATTGAAAAGGAGATCGAGCCATCACAGTGCTATTTCTAAAGATATAGGACATCCCTGATTTCCTTTAAAGGTCTATTTTTGGCTCCAGTTCCAGGTTAAATCATTCTTTTTTACATGATCAGAGGCAGGTTTTCAGCTTTAAGGATTGACAGACTTGAAGGAGAAACATGTGGAAGCATGAAACATGCTTCCAGGAAACATATCAATTTGTTACAATTCAAAAACTGTAAAAATGGTGGAATGGTAAATACAAACAGTACTTGGAATTGTCAAATGTTTGCACTCAAGACTCCATGAACCATATATTTTATTTTTTAAAAAATCATATTTATATCCATTTACATAAGACTTACACATTTAAAAAGAAATGCATACACAGTAATACATAAATGCCAAGTATATTACAATAAAACATGAAAAAAAAAGTGGCTCCATTTCATAAAAGCATCTGTTGTACAGAATTTATGATGTGGATGATGCTTATTATTCAAATGACTTAAGCATTTTCTTACAATTGTAGTAAACTAATCAAACTTAATATCTGACTCCCCCCAAAATCACATTTTCAGCTTAATAAACCATTAGTTGTGATTATTTCCTTAGAATTCAGTCTTCACAAAGGTTTTCACTGCTTATCTTCTTAGATGGTAGTGCACTTTAGGTAGAGTAGACTGAAAAGACGACATCTAAAATATGTAATGGACAGCATTAGTTTACTGAAAGATCCCAGATTGGAAAATCTCCCTCTGCAACTCTTGATGCACCTCCATGCATCCTGCCCACTTTTGTCCTAAGGGTAGGATATCATCTCAGGTCTAACCAGTGGCTGTATGTAATTAATATTTGCTCCTCTCTAATTTTGTGCAGGCGAGGTTCATAAATAAGATTTGCTCAACTTTGTAAAAGTATGGCAGATAATATAAACAAAGGTAGTCACAGAAAACGTCAGCAGTCCTTTTGAAAAGCGTACAGCTTGCTCATTAATAAAGAGTTGAGTTCACCTATTCCATGGAATAGATCTGTATTCTAACTAACTCATATATTTTAGAGCTCTTCAAAAGAGACCTTTGTTTAATTGTGACAAAAACATAATGATGATAATCAATCAGTAACATATAAAGAATCTGGGTTAGTGATGTGGCATCACTGATTCTTTCCAGTCATAATATACTTAGGAAAAGATCACAATTACTATCCCGACACAAGAGATAAATAATATGATCTGAACTGTGTTAATAACAAAAATGCTAATATTTCCTCAAAATAGAAATTGGTTGTCCCAGATTAACTTATTGGAAATAAATACCTTTATCCCATTTAATGGTAAAAACTAGGGAATATGAACTAGAATGCCAAGCACAAAATACAGATTACAAATAGTTAAAGAGTAATTCTACCCATCAGTCAAGAGCTAAGGAGCAAGCACTATTCAACATATTAAATAGTCATTTGTAAATTAGTGAAGTATTCTAATTCTAGTTCCTGGTAAATTATCATGTTATGTGTAGAAACTATTACAAACAGTATTTTGGAAAGCCTCTTATTGAGCCAAATTATTACAAATTTTAGCTCATGCCTAATGAGATGCCAAATTGTATACCATAATTAAATTTTTAATGTTAGGGTTTTACATTCTGAAATTAAATCTCTTATCTGAAAGCTTTTTGTTTTATCATCAGCAGCTTCAAGTAGTGACCCAAATAAGGCAGCATATCAGCTCCTATATTAGGCCCCAAAGACCATCAGTAGATTGTGTGGAGCTTTTAGTTCAAGGCAATGAATAAACAGCACAAGATAAGCGGTTCCTCTCCCCATCCCTGTGCACACATTTGGTTCTAAATATTGCTCTGAAAAGTGTTTTCCCAAAATTTTAATTCATCGTAAATGGTAGAATATTTTGGTAAAGCACAGTTGTAGATTAAAAAATGTTTATGAGTTCTTGACATTTATTTTCTATGAAAACACAGTTTTACTAAGACCGGTTTTCAATAAAACTCCATTTTCATATGGATTTGGAAGTAGATTCCATCAACTAGTATTTCTCAAAGTACAAATGCCTTTATATCTTATGATTATATAGCATGGTTTTCTGTCCTGTCCGCCATTGTTATAATGTTATATCACTTTGTTTCTATCTGCTATAAACCCCAGGTACTTAAAATTCCTATACGTTTGCAACAAATATTAATCACATTGATGAAAAACAACATACCAGAAGTTCAAATTTTTCAGTTATACTTTTGTTTTTAACGTGAAATCACCTCCACATCATTTTCCTGGTTCTGCCACTATTTGACTCTGGGTACCTACTAGAATACTATTTGCCTATTTCAACTTCCCCTATATAAAATACTCACTTAAAAGTGTGTTGTTCTGTAAGTGCCAAACTCGCATCAGTAAAATGCTATACGCATCAATATAAAGTGCTACGAAAAAGTAGAAGCCAGCGTAGTAGCAACCCATTGATGTGTAATAAGATAGTGACAGGCCTCCAACAGATGGGCCTTAAACCATAGCAGACAGATGGTGATAGGAAATCCTAGATTAAGAGTTACAATATAAAGAACCTTTCCACTCTCTAGCAATTCAAAGGGGTTATCTCACTTCTGTACTGCTAGGCCACACCAAAGAGTATCGTGTATATTTACTAGTCTATGTAGGTTCCATTTTTTTTGGCGGTTTGTTTTTTGTCAGCCAAGGAAAACTACTCACAGCAAGTCAGTGCTGCCTCCTTTGAGTGGCTTGTCAACATGAGTATGTGCGAACAGTGGAGTTGTCTAACCTCTGCAGTCTTGATGAAGGAACTGCAAATGGAGAAAAGGGCTTTAGAGGGACTTGGATGATTGAGTACAAAATTTCAGATGAGAAAGATTTATTTTCCCTGCATAAAGGGATCTGAACATATGAATAGACCTTCTTTCTCTCAGATAGAAGCCACTCATATTCCTTTTCTCAAGACAAGCTACTAAAGAAAATTTATTCCAATGCGATTCAACTGAGCTTTCAAGTTGTGTATTCCTCCTTAGATGAAATCTGTTAACAAGAACAGTTCCCCTGGGTGCTCCTGTTTTTGAAGCAAAGATTGCTCTTGGAGAATTCAGTATGATGGATTGTCTTCCCCTCCAATACTGAAAAGCTTCTATACTCATTTTAATCATGTTAAATTCCTCATGAATTTTGCTAATGTGTTCCATAATAGTAACAACTTAGAAGAAATATAGATCAAAGATCATGGTTTATACTGGAACTTATTTTAAGGGCCATGATAACTATCACCTTGACAAGAAATAATAATTCTAGGTGATTGTCTCAATAAAGAGAGTGGGACTTTTTTGTTTAATGCTTACCAGACAGACATAACTTTGTGACTACAACTTCAAATTTGTCTCTCCTCCAGAATGGCTGTTTTCCTTTGTGAAGTGTATAACACAAGTCTAATGTCCACAGAAGGAAATACTAATTGGGAAATTACTGTCGGTTTTGTGTTTGTTTAATTCTCTTCTCATGGTTGTGCTTGTTTATTTAAGGCCTTCTGCCTTGGTCATAGGTGAGAATATCTGATGAGTCTGAGTTTTTAAGATGAAATAGAAAACTTGCAATATTCAAGCATGTAGGGTGACAGTGGAGTTAATTTCCATTTATTAAGGACCTTTAGTCCAAATCCATCCTCTGGACAAATTATTTACTTGGTGAATAGAAGAGTAAAGAAACACAAATCATGCAGATGTTTTTCTTCCTAGATGTGGACATTAGCCAAAATTGTCCTTTTTAGGATATTTTAAATTATTTTTAAAATATGAATAAAGTGCCATGAGTTCATGCATTAGCAGCTTACAAAAGAGTATGGTCTGATGAAAGCAAAGTAAACTTCAAGCAGAGCAAACCAACTTAAGAAAAGAATCAATTCCAGAAAGCTATGCAAGATCAGAGAATGATAGCATTTGCTAAACAAGCTTTTTACTTTATAAGCAGAAATGCAAAACTACTGTACCATCCGTTGTCATTTTCCTTGACTGCCCCGATGTTGTGGTTAACCTAAATCCAGCCGGTAATGTTTCTGAGGACCCAGGCATCATGCTGATTCCGTGTACTTCACGGGGAGGAAACTGCCTTCTCCAGGTCGACCCACGCCTGAAATTCTTGTCATCACTCTGCCGGTACAGAGATACAATTTGATGTAATGAAAACAAATAAACTAGTCCAGGTGCTTAAAACATGTAACACTGATTATGTACATTCAGTCTGTAAAGTATACATATGGAATATTATACTTTATTTCGAGGGTTATATTGATTCCAAAATGAGAATGCAGGATATGTGAAATAGAAATGTTTTTATTAAAAAGTTCATATGATTTTGAATCTAAACATATATAAAAGTAAAATCTTTGACAATTTAAAATAAAACCCCAAAGTTTTTCCAAAAAGAATATTGGGTATACTTTGTTGCACTTCATGCCAACTGTTTTTATGGTATGAAATGATATACTTAGTTGAATAAGTATTGGGTAAACACTATTTGGTTCACACACTTGATGAACTATTTCATGAATTTTGCTTTGATGTATACAAGATATATGTTATGGGAAATCTATATTTGATACAACCTGGCTCATATGGGATACTATAATTTATATTCTGTGTAAGAAACTAAATTTGTCATTTGCTAGATTTCAGCTGATACAGAATTAACTTGTAGTTTGTTGAAAACCCTATGCAAAAATGGTCACCTTCCTTTTAATAAATACATGTGCTCATTAAATGCCACTAAAAGCATAATGTAACTCTGGTTGCTGTTTTACAATGTAATTCTTGTTGCTGATTCTATTATATCTTAATTGCATAAAATCTTCCCTGTCTGTGCATACACATTGTACCTGCAGACAAACAATTATTTTCTCTGAATTGGTAAGCAACAATATGTAATTTACCATTTGACTGATTATATTCTTTGTTTCTAATCTAAGGAAAATATTAATCATTCTACATAGATCTTATCTTCTTATATCACTAAGTTTTTCATCTAAGGAAGGACTGTCTACTCCCTAAAATTATAGTTAAATACGTGTGGTTGACTCTGCTAGCTCAGGTGACTTCATTTGGGCATAGAGAATATAGATAGATATTCATCATTGTTATAAATAAGAAACACTATAAAGTATTCTTCATCATAGACTACTAATTTAAGTAGCATACAAGGTTAATCTGGGAAAAATAAAATCATTTATGTAATTACATTTATCCATTTTTCTTTTAGAATCCTTATTATTAATATATAAATTTTGCTTAGATTTGATAGCCATTTTACACTTTAAGAGATTTCTGCTACTCTTCTCAGCTGCTGCATTTTACTTTGCCTTAGACCTCCAAATGTTTATAAATGGAAAAAAGAAGCAGAATTTCACAGTTGTGGCCTCTCTGACTTCTTGAATCTTGGAGAAGTTGTTGCATGAACATAAATTTTCTTCAGTTCTATAAAACATTACATTACATTGTAGGAATGTACAGCTCCTATAATGTGTGAGATAAGGGCTCAAAAATATGCCAGTAAGTTGAGAATTTAAATCATGATTCCTTAACTTCTGCTCTTTCAACACAGTGTTACTGCAGAAAGTTAATGGGAACTATAAGACACAACATCACAGGAAAAGGTTTCCATGAGAGGAGATTGAAAGATATGCTCTCAGCTGAGGATATCCTCTGTCTGTAGCAGCACATGAGCACTTCTCAAATCATTTCAGTGGAATCTGAATGCGATCAGCCCCAGAAACAAGTCTATTCTGGCTCCAGCTAAGTTGTTTAGATATTTTTGTTCACACTCAACAAACAAAACCAAAATCAAACAAAGAAACAAACAAAAAACTGAGACAAAAGCGAGTAGAGGGTTTGAATGACAAAATCATGTGCTTTTTTAGTAATAAAAAGAGGCAGCATATTTTAAAGGCAGATAATAACGTTCCATTTAGGCCTTTCAACTTGTTCATTACTTTTAAGAAGCAACACTAGAACCCACATAGACTTGTGTCTCTGACTGGACCTCTACTTCAGGTCAGTCTGCATTTTAGAATCTAACGATATGACAGATCTTTAATAATTTTTATTAAAATTATTTTCCAACTTTTAAGTAAGGAAAATAATTGTATTTAAAAGTGTGTATGTGTTTATGCAGACTATCTTTTTGATTCAACAATTAAGAATAAGGATTAAAAGCAGATACAAACTACTATATATAAAATACATAAACAACAAGGCCCTACTGTACAACACAGGAACCTATATTCAGTATCCTGTAATAAACCATAATGGACATAAAAAGAAATTGAGTTATTTGTAGTGAGGTGGATGGACCTAGAGTCTGTCATACAGAGTGAAGTAAGTCAGAAAGAGAAAAACAAATACTGTATGCTAACATGTATGTATGAAATCTTAAAAAAAAAAAAAAAGGTCATGAAGAACCAAGGGACAAGACGGGAATAAAGACACAGAGCTACTAGAGAATGGACTTGAGGATATGGGGAGGGGGAAGGGTAAGCCTGGACAAAGTGAGAGAGTGACATGGACATATATACACTACCAAATGTAAAATAGATAGCTAGTGGGAAGCAGTCACATAGCACAGGGAGATCAGCTCGCTGCTTTGTGACCACCTAGAGGGGTGGGATAGGGAGGGTGGGAGGGAGGGAGCTGCAAGAGGGAAGAGATATGGGGATATGTGTATATGTATAACTGATTCACTTTGTTATAAAGCAGAAACTAACACACCATTGTAAAGCAATTATACTCCAATAAAGATGTTAAAAAAAAAAGGAAAGACTCATCAAATGACTCATCAAATGGAGATATCAATAGACAGAAATTATAATAATGATATGCATTATATATATGATATATAATATATATACAGAGAGAGAGAATCTAATGGAAATTCTGGAATTGAAAAGTGAAATAACTGAAATTAAAAATTCACTAGAGAGGTTCAATAGCATCTTTGAGCTGGAAGAATAAAGAATCAGCAAACTTGAAGATACAGCAATTGAGATTATTCAGTCTAAAGAACAGAAAAAAAGAATGAAGAAAAATGAACAGAGCCTCAGATACCCATGGAACATCATTGAACACACAATATACACTTAATGGGAATTCCAGAAGAGGAGAGAATTAGGCAGAAAAACGTATTTGAAGAAATAATAGCCCAAAAATTCAAAAATTTGACGAAAAACATTAATTTACACATCCAAAGTCCAAGTAGACATCATAGTAAAACTGTTAAAAGACAGTGAAAATCTTGAACGCAAGAGAAATTGATGTATCATACAAGGGAACCACAATAAAATTAACAGCTAATTTTGTATCAGAAACAATGGAGGCCAGAAGGAATGAGATGGCATATTCAAAGTGCTGAAAGAAAAAAAATCCTGTCAATCAAGAAGTCTTTTTCCAATAAAAGTATCCTTCAACAATGAAGGTGAAATAAAGACACTCCCAGACAAACAAAGAGTGAGAATTTGTTGCTAACAGGTCCTGCCTTATTAAAAATACTAAAGGAAGTCCTTCAGGGTAAAAGGAAACGACACCTGACAGTAAATCAAATCCACATGAAGAAATAAAGAGCAAAAGGCAATTATATAGGTAAATACAAAGACACTACAAACATATTTTTCTCTTTTATTCTCTTAACTGAGTGAGTTAAAAAACAATTGTCGGGTTTATAACATAAAGAGGGAATAGAATTATATTGGAGAAAGGAAAGGACACCAGACAGTAACTTGAATCCACAGAAGAAAATGAAAAGAACCAGAAATGATAAATATGTGGTTTAATAGAAAAAATTCTATAAATACATTTTTTCTCCTTAAATTTTTAAAAAGACATATAAAGCAATAATTATAACACTATTATTGGATTTATAACACATATGGATGTAATATATGTGACAATAATAGCACAAAGGGTAAGGGAGGGAACTGAGCTATATTGGAGCAAAGTTTTGATAATTTATTAGAATTGAGTTAGTATTAATCTGAAGTATATTGTGATAAATTACATATTATAATCTCTAGAACAAACTGAGACTAGTAACTCAAAAATATAATAAAGAAACCACAAAGGAATTAAAATGTACATTAGAAAAGTATTTAACACAAAAGAAGACAGTAAAGGAAGAACAGAAGCACAACAAAAACAAAAGAAGACATGAAGCATATAGGAAAAAATAAAATTGCAGAGAGAAATCCAACCATATCAATAATTACTCTAAATATAAATAACAAACATTCAGACTAAATGTAAATGACTTAAACATTATCAAACCAGATTAAAAAAACAAGATTCAATTATACACTCCCTACAAGAGACATTTTAGATGCATAGACACAAATAGGTTGAAAGCAAAAGAATGAAAAAATATACACCATGCAAACAGTAACCACAAGTGAGGTAAAGTGTCTATACCAATATTAGATAAAATAGACTTTAAGACCAAGAAATATACTAAAGGGGCTTCCCTGGTGGCACAGTGGTTGAGAATCTGCCTGCCAATGCAGGGGACACGGGTTCGAGCCCTGGTCTGGGAAGATCCCACATGCCGCGGAGCAACTGGGCCCGTGAGCCACAATTACTGAGCCTGCACGTCTGGAGCCTGTGCTCCGCAACAAGAGAGGCCGCGATAGTGAGAGGCCCGCGCACCGCAATGAAGAGTGGCCACCGCTTGCCACAACTAGAGAAAGCCCTCGCACAGAAACGAAGACCCAACACAGCCATACATAAAAATAAAAAAAAAAGTTAAAAAAAAAAGAAATATACTAAAGACAGAGATATTTTATAATGATAAAAGGGTCAATTCATCAAAGTGATATAATTATGTGCACCTAACAACAGAGTCCCAAAATACATGAAACAACGCCTGACAGAACTGAAGGGAGAAATAGAGAATTCCACAATAGTAGCTAGAAAGACAACCTACTGAACAGGAGAAAACATTTGCAAATGATATGACTGATAAGGGGTTAATATCCAAAATATATAAATAGCTCATATAACTCAACAACAAAAAGACAAACAACCCAATTTAAAAATGGGCAGAAGACGTGAATAGACATTTTTCCAAAGAGGACATTCAGATGGCCAGCAGACATGTGACAAGATGCTCAACATCATTAATCATCAGAGAAATGCAAATTAAAACCATAATGAGATATCACCTCACACCTGTCAGAATGGCTGTCATCAAAAAGAACACAAATAAGAAATGCTGGAGGGGATGTGGCAAAAGGGAACCCTCGTACACTATTGGTGGGAACGTAAATCGCTGCAGCCATTGTGGAAAACAGTATGGAGGTTTCTCAAAAAACTAAAAGTAGAACTACCACATGACCCAGCAATTCCACCCTTGCGTATATATCCGAAAAAAATGAAAACACAAGTTCGAAAAGATACATGCACCCCAATGTTCATAGCAGCATTATTTACAATTGCCAAGATATGGAAGCAACCTAAGTGTTCATCAATAGATGAATGGATAAAAGGGATGTTGCATGTATATATACAATGGAATACTACTCAGCCATAAAAAAGAATGAAATTTTGCCATTTGCAGCAACATGGATGGACTCGGAGGGTATTATGCTAAGTGAAATAAGTCAGACAGAGAAAGACAAATACTATATGATATCACTTATATGTGAAATCTAAAAAATAAAACAAACTAGTGAATACAACAAAAAAAGAAACAGATTCACAGATATAGCGAACAAACTAGTGGTTACCAGTGGGGAGAGGGAAGGGTGGAGGGGTAAAATAGGGTTGGGGCTTAAGAGGTACAAACTATAATGTATAAAATAAGCTACAAGGATATGTTGTACAACACGGGGAATATAGCCAATATTTTATAATAATTATAAATGGAGTATAACCTTTAAAAATTGTGAATCACTATGTTGTATACCATAACTTATATAATACTGTACATCAACTATACTTCAATAAGAAAATTTTAAAATTAAAAAAAATTTTAAGTGGCTAAATGGATAAATAAAAACCAAAAGAAAAATTAAAAAATAAAACAAAATAAAACCATAATGGAAAAGAATATGAAAAAGAATATATATGTACATATACACACATATATATACATATATATACATAGAACTGAATCACTTTGCTGTACGCGAGAAACTACCACAACATTGTAAATTAACTATACTTCAATAAAGAATTTTTAAAAAAGAATAAGTATTTAAAAGATTATCAAAGTTATAAAATTAAAATCAGTTAAATATTAACTGTTTTTAAAAAATATTAATCATTATCCTGATTGGACAGGAGTATGAATTTACAGGAAGTTAGCTGAGGTCAAGACTGTAGAGCTTATCTGTCTAACCTCCTCTGAAAAGGACAGCTTGGGTTTTATAAAACCAAGATCACCTGCCCTGCCCATTTGAATGTGGAATTATTGTCTCATTTTAGGAATTGCTGTGTTCATTCACAAGACTATTTTAATCAGCTTTTCTTTACAGCCAAGAAACACCTGCATTTTGCAACACAGAATTATGCATCACTGTATTTTCCACTTCATACTCAGGTTTCCTCCCCATTTCTTCCAGAACGATCCTTGAAAACCTCAGAAGGAATATTAAAATCCACAGTTTATCAATGCACAGAGTGTGCTAACGTCCCTTGTATTCCTTCATCTTGGGAGACTACTTACATGTTTACTATTTTCCAAATCATTTAAACATGCATATACTATGTGTAGAGATTCTTACACTCAATACAACCTTCAATTCCTATGACTGTTAAAATGTTACTCATATATTTTTAAGGAAAACACAATATTGATATCTAAAATAATCAAAAGCTTCCCATTTATTGAAAGCAAGTTTTCTCTTCCTTATAATACCCTAAAATTTCCTGTGAAGATATACTGATATTTAAGAAATAAGCACATCCCTTATTAAAGAGCTGAATTTATTAGGACTAGTGTTATCATTACTTACAATTTAAAAAATTTTTGCTCAACATTATTTTGCTGTCATAGCTCATGAAAAATGTCTGAATTTGAATTACTTCTTAGTGTTTCTAACTGCTGATATGATAATATCTATGAATTCATAAAGTTCTTTCCCAAATCAAATTAGTAAAATTAAATATTTAAGAATAATAGTGGGGAAAATTCTAGATTCTATCCATAGAACAAGCACCTGATTAATTTTGAGCACTAGTCCTTGAAAGCCATTTTACTTGTACTGTCCCAGGTCCATTTTGAATGACAGACAAAGACTTACTTCATCCAGTCGCCGTTCAGTTCCCAGAGCCAGGAGGTTATTGTATTCCCTTTCGAGAATCTGCCTTGCCTGTTGAGATCAGATTACAGTTAACATCATTGAAGTCACCTTTTATTTGAAAAATCATAGCGATTATATTTACCCGAGAAAACATTCCAATACCCTGTTTTATTTACAGGGGTCTTATTTTTTTCATCCTCTATATCTATAAGCCATTGTAAATTTTAACTATAAACACAAGGAAGGGCAATTTTCTTTAGTCTGTGGACAGTAGAGACAGCCTCACATAAACGTCTGAGGTCAAAGGGTTTGACCTCACTTTGTTACTTTATTCCAATTGAATATTTTATGTAAACTTTGAAATATATAAAAATGAAATAAAAAGTAAAGTTAGACTGCCACATTTTTATCAAGTCTATGCAGGTAGTTCTCAAACCTGGCCAATCATCATCATTTGGGGAAACTTTAAATGATTAGGGTTCCTGTGCCCTATCTCTTGATATCTGATTTCTTAGGCTTATGATGTAGATTGCACATTTTATTTTAAGTTTTTAAGGAACTCCAGCAATTCAAATAATTATCCAGCCTTGGGAATCAATGGCACACCCAGAGCTGAGTGTATAATTCAGACATGTAAATAGAAACGACTCTCCCTCAGAGAGAGGCAGAGACTAAAGGCCATCTGTCACGGATATCGTTTGGGGGAATCTGGCATTCAGGTGGGAGGTTGGACCACATAACTTCTAAATCCCTTTCTACTTAATTTTATGATTTTGTTTTGGCTAGAAATCCAGTAGCTTGAAATTAAAGTCCCAGTGACATATATCAAAGGTTGAACTAACTCCCATTAGAAATCATGAATACACAGCCAACTTTTTTTTCCTAAAAGTTTACTTTGTCCTTACATAAACCAGGACATAGTGCAACTACAGCACAAAGGGGCTTGCCTGGGTATTCTGTGTTGGAATCTGTAGTAATAAAGCTAAGCTGCTGTAGTCAAAGTTCTCATCCAGGGCTATAAGTGAGCCATGCACACCACTTTCAAGAATATTATTTGCATATTCTCGAAGTCCAATTGCTTGTATCCAGCGAATAACTCGATCATTGCTCCACACCAACACATCTAGAAAAAGAGGTGCATCATTTTAGGCTGCAGTATTTTGCATAGTAAATAAAAACTGCTAGCTGAAATGAGCCACAGGCGTCTGGCCAAGTCAGCATTTATGTTGGCTTCTTTATCCACTCCCTAGTGCAGCTGGCTCCTTGTGTTACAGGTATTTACCATTCTAATAACTAACCCTTTCTACTTTTAGCCCAGAAAAAAATTTGTGATTTTAAGAGTGTTTGTTATCACTGAAATGAGAGCATTTCCATCACATGGAACATAATGTCTCAAAGTGTTTCTTGTTTTCATTCTGGAGCTCTAGGAGTCTGTCTGAAGTTCAATGCTTTTACCACCAGATGGGGACATTTCTTATTTGTGTCCATATACAGCTCTTCAGTCAAGAGAGCAAGATGACAATCTAATACGGTTCTTCATCAGAGTATTTTTAAACTACTACCTGACTATTGTGTATAGGCTAGAAGAAACTTTTTTTTTTCCATCTGAAGCAATAAGTCAGAGAACAGAATAGTAAGAGAACAGGCACTCAATAGTTTGATACTTACCCTACTATTTTGTCAATCCGTTATTTCTCAATCACATACTAATCCAAAAATCAACCACTCTCAAGTCATAAGCTGTTTTTCCTTTTAGGTTGAAATGCAATATTTTACTAAGGTACAAAATACTTTGAATTTTATTTTCTAAAACTAAAACCTTTAGAGAAAAATGTCATATATACCTTTTTAGACGAAAACATATCAAAGTATATTTTATCCTTTTTCCATTCCTTCTCATTATGAGTTGACATAATACTACATAATAGCCAGCAAAACAGTCAGAAGGACCAGAATGTTCCATTGAAAAGAAAGAATTTTGAGGAACTTAAGGGGAAATAAGAAAAGAATTAAAACTTTTTTTCTAATCCTTGAGGTTCCTCAAGGCCTGGCAGCTTTGGCACCTCTAAATTACAATCCTTAAGGGGAAATGAGAAAAGAATTAGAACTTTCTTTCTAAAAAAAGAATTAAAACATTTTTTCATTTTTAGAAAGGGAAATGAAACCCATAATTTACTAGTACAGTAAAAGTAAGTTTTCCTATTAATTTTTTTTTCTTTTAGAATGAAATTTATACCTTATCTGGAAAAAGTATAAAGAATACTTTGGGAACTATTCAACTTCAACTGTTCATTTCCCCAATTTAAATTACCTGCAAAAATCTTATTAGTATTTTCTTCTTTGTGTGTGTGTGGGTTGGGGGGGTTGAGTATTTATATATTAAGTTTCTCAAAAGCATTACTAATTTGTCCTAATGCATTAATTTATAACCAATTTAGATTTTCTTGTGTATAACATTAAAGCAATAAAGTGATACTTCAGCACCACAGAGGTCCCCTCATGTCCTTTCTCAGTTATTATCCTCACCCCAACAATAACCAATATTCTGACTATGCTCACCCCAGATTAATTTTGCCTGATTTTTTAGTTTTTTATAAATGAAGTCGTGCAATATGTATCTTCACTCAATATAGGGTTCACTCATGCTATGGCAAATAGCAGTAGCTTGTTTATTTAGTATTCCAGTGTATGATTATGTCACAATTTATCCCTTCTACTGTTTATGGAAATTTGGGTGGATTCTACTGTGGGTTATTAAGAATAGTGCTGCTTTGAACATTCTTATTTACGTATTTTTCTGTTGGCTGTGTATATACATACTGCTGTTGAGTAAATAGCAAGGAACAGAATTGGTGAGTCATGTTTTATACATACATTTAATGTTAGCAGATATTGCTAAATACCACTGTCACAATTTAAAACCCCCAGTAGCAGTGCATGAAAATCTGCATCTTTACCAATATTTTGTATTTTTCACTTGTTTGGGTTTTTTTTTTTTTTTAATTTGCTTGTTTTTAGCCATTATGGTAACATTATGTTGTTATGAGTTGAATTGCCGCCTCCCCACAAATTCATATGTTGAAGTCCTAATCCCCAGTACCTCGGAAAGTAACCTTATTTGGAGATATAGTCTTTACAGAAGTAATCCAGTTAAAATGAGGGTATTAGGCTGAGTCCTAATTCAGTATGACTGGTTTTCTTCTTAAAAGCGGAAATTTGGAAATAAGATATGCACACAGGGAGAACACCATATGAAGATGAAGGCAGAGATCAAGGTGATGCTTCTATAAATTGAAGAACGCCAACATTGCCAGTAAACCACCAGAAGGTGAGGGAGAGGCATGGAACTGATTGTTCCTCACAGCCCTCAGAAGGAACCAACCCTGCTGATACTTTAGTCTAGCCTCCAGAACTGTGAGATACTACATTTCTGTTGTTTAAACCTCCCAATGTGTGTTACTCTATTACAACAGCCCTAGCAAACTATCCCTTTGTATCTCATTTTAGTTTTGATCTGTAACTCCCTGATACCTGCTTGTTAAGCAATTTTGTATCTATTTACTGGCCATTTGGAAATCTTTTTTTATGAAGCTCCTATGTATCTTCTTCTCATTTTTTAAACATATATCCTTTTCTTGTTCATTTGTAAGAGTTCTGTAGATATTCTAGATATGAGTCTTTTGTAGATGTGTATTGCAAATAGCTTTTCCAACTCTGAAACTGTCTTTCACTCTCCTAATTCTTTCAGTGACCCTAAGTGCTTAATTGTAATGAATTTCAGTTTATCAATCTTCCTTTAGGGTTAATGATTTTTGCGTCATGTATAAGAAATATTTGCCTATTTCTAGAGAATATGAAGATATTTCTCTATGTTCATATTCTCTTTTCTCCTTGGATTTTCTGGTGATGTTTTCTCTCAGATTTTATTTATCTGAAATATATTAATTCTATCTTTAATATTGATACAGTTATAGAGTTTAGGTGAGATGTTAGTTTCAATCAGCATTTTAAGGATGTCATTCCATTTTCATCTGGTTGTTATTTCAGTTGTGGAGTCAGATAGCTCAAGTGTTGCTCCTTTGAAAGTAATGTGGAGTCTTCTCTGGAAGGTTCTAAATTTTTGTTGTTGTTGTTGTTTGTTTGTTTTCTTTTGTTTTGTCTTATTCTGGTCATCGTTTTTAGCAGCTTTACCGTGCCCAGATGTGTTCTCCCAGCCTTTCTCTTTTTAATCTTGCTTGGCATTCATAAAGTGTCTTGAATCTGTGGCTTGTTGTTCCCATTCATTTAAAAAAAAATATCCACCAGTATCTTTTCAACTATTGCTTCTTCCTCACTCTCTCTTACCTCTCTTTCAGGGATTCCAATGACACCTATACTAGGCTCCTCCCTGTGTCCAGTGTCTCTAATGATCTGTTTTGTATCATTCATCCTTTTATTTCTTTTCACGTTTCAGGCCAGATATTTTCAACTGATCTATCTTTTATTTCATTATTAGTTCCAGTTTAAACTTTCTGCTTCTTAAAATTTCCATTTAATCATTTCTTAACATATTGATTCTAGCTATTTATTAAAATTTTTCCATTTTGTCACCTATTTTCTTAACGCATTAATCACAATTGTTTTAAAGTCCGTGTCTGAAAAAAAATCATCCAGGGTCACTTGTGGATATATTTCTATTTTCTGTTTTATTCCTTTTGGTTTTCCTCATTTTGCCCCATTATTTGACATGTTTTATATATATATACATATATATGTATATATATATGTGTGTGTGTATATATATATATATAATCCCTGACTTTATGACTGAAATATGCCTCAAGAGGAACTTTGCATAAAGTGTCAGGCTTACTAATTTCCTGTTTCTCCAGGTTCTTGGTTCCTCAAGGCCTGGCAGCTTTGGCACCTCTAAATTACAGTGTTCCCTCCCCTGTTCTGTAAGACAGGGAAAAGCAGCAGAGAATGACAGGCTTACCTCTCAACACATTTCTCTTTTTCTCAAGATCATGGCCTCTCAAGTCTTGGGTGTCTTAGTTGCTTTCTGCTGCCTTCAAACAGCTGTTTATTGATTGATCTAGTTTTTCTACTTGTTCTTGGTTGAAGATTGATCTGATTTAATGTATTCCATTATAGTCAGAAGTGGAAATTCCTCAGATTAATTTGTACTCTTTTTGTCTCTACCAATCCATGGTGGTGGTAAAGCATTTGCATATGAATCTGGAAGGTATATATACCTCACATACCTCTACTTAACTCCTATTGTGGCTTGAACAATCTTATTTCAAAAGAAAGGCCCTAAGTCTCTCTTTGGATTTGGTTTAATGAGAAACATGTGAGGAAAGACTCAAAATGCCCACTTTCCACAATCGCATTACTATATCCTGCTCCAGCCAAAGAATGAATTTCTTCAGGAAGTAGGATGTTTATTGTCTCCCTCAGAGTTTCAGCTCTTTCTTTCCCCATGTCTTCAGCAAAGCAAAGGACTTAGGTAATAATCCTTACTATCTATGGAAACTTTATATTATATATATATTCACTGGGTCTCCCTGGTCAGTCCTAAAGTATATGTTTTCCTCTGAGCATTCATTAGTTTTTCCATTGAGGCATTAGACCTCAGAAAACAGGATGTAAGTTGGTTGGTATTATGTTTTGGTTACATTAGTCAGCTGCTGTTGATAGCAACTGATTAGTTCTAACTACTGGTTATACCACACTTGCACTTCAAAAGTTGGGTAGGTATGTATGATTGGCAGTAACAGTTCTCCAATTATTTTTACTAAATGCAACATTTAAAAAACTAATGGGACAATAGTTCAACAAAAATGTCGAGTTTTCTTTACACTAAATGGATTTGTAAATAGGAAGTATTTGTTCTTTTCTGGAGCTGGATTTATATTTTGATAGTCTATGACATACTTTGTAGTTACCATATTTCTGTAAATATACGTCTACCAAAAATTCCATTGCCATACCTGTAGTTATTCATGAAATAATAAATATAAAATAATCCATTTATTTACAGGGTAAAGGTAAATAAGACACTAATACCAAATTCTCTTCTTCAGAACAACATAGTTTCGTTTTGTTTTTCATTTTGTAAATCAGATCCCTTTCTATAAATCTGTTTCCAAGCAAAATTTATGCTCTGACTTTAAAGCTTTGTAAGGATCCTCTTGAACTAAACAATAAATTTCTAGAGATCAGTGTTGACTGTTTCCTAGCAACAAATTAAATGCTTATAGATTCTTGATATTCACATGGTCTCCTCACTTCAGAAAGCTGTTCATTAAGGTCAAGGTTAACTAACACTTCAGATAATAACAGAGACCCCTAGTCACAGTCAAGAGTTATTCCTGTAATGTCATCAGATCAGTTATAGGAAACAGGCTATATATGATCTCATTCACAGCTACATCACACATGGAGTTGCCTGTGTATAATCATAGTGAATCCTGGCAGTTTTTCTCAGAGCTACACTCTAACTAGCAATTGCCAAATACTAATATAATATTTGATGTAGTGCCAAGTCATCTGTCTATATAAGAAGCATTTCATGTGATGAGACCAAGCATAATAAAATCTAATTGGAAAAAATACTTCAAAAAAGAAAACGAGAAACGGGTATCCCACGGGTAAAATCTATTTGTGTGCTAAAACATCTTCTGTTAGGTCAAGCACAGACTTCCTTTTGGTGTCTTTCTTTGGCCAATTAGTTCCCAAATTTCAATTCAACTGAACAGCAGTGCTCTAAAAACAACTTGCAATTTCCTGGGTCCCCAAAATAAAGTGAAATCAAATAACCCAATTTTGATAATGGAAGAACACTTTCTTGCTCCTAGGTAATGAGTCAAATGAAATGTTACAAGAAATCCATTGTGTGTCTGTCTACTCTCCAATGAACCATATATAGAAAAATATTTTTAATCAATCACCTTCACAGGCATTCAAACCCATTCCACTCTAACTAATGTACTATCCAAGAACTGCCAAAGATAAAAGTGATTTCTGACAATATTTATCACAAATGAAAATTACAGAAGTCTAAGATAGGTGATCTGAAAGAATAAAACAGTGCTAAACTTTAATATGGGAAGGAAGGGTAACATGTAATATATACTATTTTCATGTCTTAGGTAAGCTCTAAAGGCAGTGAGGATGACAATAAACAGACTCGTGCCTAACTTTGAACAATTAATGTACAAACACTTATTGAATTTGATGAAATGCTTCCATATATCAACTCCTGGGTAATGGTAAACAGAAATATAAGGAGTTTATTTTGCTTCTACTTAAAATTTTCTTCCAAAAATTTGAGGCTTTTTTCCATTAAAAAGTATAAATAGACATAAAAAGGCTTATGATTTTTGCCCAAAAAAGTCCCGTAGATATTTATATCTTATACCTAATCATTAAATTTTCCTTCAACAACAACAGTAATAAAAATAAAGTGGTCTCTAACAAGTATGAAGTCTAACATGTTGTTCTTTTTAAACAATTATTTCCCCTGTATATTAAGGTACTGCTTAACATTTAAAGGGTTAATTACTAAATACAGTACTTTTCTAATAAGTCTGTTATAGGAAGTGTCTTATTGGTTTGTACAAACAATAGTTGCAGCAGTTAGTAATGTTTCTAAAATCATTCCTAGCTGAAATTATTAGTGGACTAGTCTCATTTATAGGGGAAAATTCCCTCTGTAACTTCTATATAAAAATCCCTGTATAATTTCAACAACTATATTACAAAAATAAAATATCTGGTCACTGAAATAAAATTCAAATGATGCAAACCAGGGATAAACTGCTGTAAATAAATTATATACCATGTTTCTCTGAATCATAATGAGAATGTTCTATTAAAAGTCTGACAAAACTATCTATGTGAAGGCATCTTTAGGATAAACAGAATATATAAGTAATAGGTTCAGAGGAATAAATCTCAATTCAGAAAATCAAGAATATTCCCCAAATGGGATATCTATCTTATGAAGTGATGATATCCTTTTCTGAGTTTTAATCAGAAAAGTAATGAAAAAGAAATAATGATGACACTCTTCTAGCTGAATACTTACGTTACTTAATGACAATTGTAATGCATACAGCATTTTAGGTTCATAAAAGTGAAAGCTAAAAATCCCAGAAAAAAAAAGGCATTTGATATGAAAGAAAGACATATTACCTTTTATTTCATGTTGGCTTGCTTCCCGTCTTCTTTCTAGTTCTTTTCGGTCATAATTCAACCTTTTTAAGCACATAATTCCATATTGTAAACTTGTTCTGTTATTTTTTTTTTTAAAGGAGAAAACACATTTAGTTTACTCAGTAGATGATTAGGCATAGTCAACACTATGCACTACTTCTTCAGGCAACAGGTTAATAAATTCCATTTGTAATTAAATCCTTTAGAATTGGAGGGAATTAAAATTATAGTTATTCTAAGCACACAGTGTTTCTAAAGAGTAAAAAAAAAGTATTTTCGAAATAAAATAACCATAGTCTTAAAAATAATCTTGGATTATGTTGTTCATCCACATGTCTTTGTTTTCCATTAGGCTATTTCAACATTGTTTGAAGACAAATGAACATTTTACTCCTTTGAAAAGAGTCACTATTATGGAGACAAGAAGGAAGTTATAAGAAAGGGATACTCTTCTTTTTAGCTGATGAGAAAAATAATATAAAAACATGAATGAGGGGCTTCCCTGGTGGCGCAGTGGTTAAGAATGACATGGGTTTGAGTCCTGGTCTGGGAAGATCCCACATGCCGTGGAACAACTAAGCCCATGCACCACAACTACTGAGCCTGAGCTCTAGAGCCTACAAAGCCACAACTACTGAGCCCACGTGCCACAACTACTGAAGCCTGCACACTTAGAGCCCGTGCTCTGCAATGAGAGAAGCCACCACAATAAGAAGCCCGCACACTGCAACAAAGAGTAGCCCCCGCTCGCCACAACTAGAGAAAGCCTGAGCACAGCAACAAAGACACAACGCAGCCAAAAATAATAAATAAATAAATTTATAAATAAATAAATTTATAAATAAATAATAAAAATATGAATGAGTTAAGTGATAACATACAGAACCAAATACTAAAATGAATCGCCACCAACTCTAAGTGATACAGAAATATGTGAAAGGAACAAGTCAGCAGATACTGAAACTCTATATGGAAAGGATATTGTGGAAGAGCAGAAAACTGACTGATCCTTAAAGGATCAGGCAGAGGGAGGGTTAGTAAAGGATATGGAGCACCATGAACATAGGATTGCTGATGAAATGTTAAATGTGTGGTGATAGCTCCTCTGTCCAGAGTGAAGATCTATGCCAGGAAGTTAGGAGGAATAAGATTTTATATGGAGAATGGGGTTACATTAAGGAAAGTTTGCGTTCAGAGTAAGTGTAGAACACATCAAGGTAATAAAAATTATTGGACAATTTTCACAGGAGGATAAAAATGACAATAAAAGGTTTTGGTTTAAGAGAGAATAATCTGGTAGTAACACAGGAGTTGGGGAAAATAGGTAATTCTAGGGGACAGGGAAATTAGTTGAGGAAGAAATGCTGTCAAAATAAGGGTCACACTAAGGACAAAGAAAAGCATGAAAAGAAAATCTAGAAACCAGAGAGAGAAGAAAGAAGACTTACTGATATTATATATAAAGGATGTGGAAGAGTATAACAGGTAAAAAGAATCTCTAGGCCTCAAGAATAAAGAGCACTGAATATTAGTGATTTCTTAAATGTTTAGAATTATAGACAAATTTAGACATACACATTGGCCAGGCTACTCTTAAGTGCTGGATGCATTTCTAAGCCCTGCATTTTAATGAGAACAATGCTGAGTTCAAATATTTCAGAATCAGAGGAAAATGGAAAGAAATCTGCATTAATTGCTGTTATGGGATAAACTGTTTCCCCAAATTCTTACAATGAAGCCCTAACGCCCAATACTTCAGAATGTGACTGTGATTGGAGACTGGGTCTTAAAAGAGGTAATTAAGTTAAAATCAGATCATCAGGGTATGCCTTAATCCAGTATGACTGGTGTCCTTGTAAGAGGAAATTTGGACACACAGAGAAACCTGGGAAGTAAACACACACACACAGGAAAGACGATGTGAGGACACAGTGAGAAGGCAGCTATCTGCAAGCCAAGGAGAAGAAACCAATAATGCTGACACCTTGATCTTTGTTTTCTAGATTCCAGAACTTTGAGAAAATAAATTTCTGTTGTTTAAGCCACCCATCTATGTTATTTTGTCACGCTAGCCCAAGCAAACTAATTCAGTGGAATACCAGATAATACTGATGTAAAAACCATCATAGACATTAGCCAGCTTGAGGTTAAACCACTGGATCTTGCCTAACTTCTGCCAAGTTTTTGTATGTAATGTAAAATTGTGCTATAAAAAGGATATATGTTGTTACAACAATGTCTTGTCAGATGGAAAACTGGGCTGTAAAGACAATGGGATGCCATATGCAGTAAAGTATTACTTGCTTTAAGTCAGAGCTAAGCATAGCATAAAGATGAAGCTCGTGTATTTCCCAGAACAAACAAGAACCCTGCCATTTGAGTAATTTTTATTTTTTAAAAAAGAAAACTTGATCTCTGGATGAATCATTTCTACTATAATAATAAAGCAATTAAAAGTTGATCCAGTGAAGAATAGAAAACAGGCACAAGTGTGTCATCAAAAATTCTAATATTTAAAAGTCTATTCCAACCACACAAAATTTGAGGCCCTAAATGTTCAGTGACAGGGAACTCACTACCTCACAATGTGTGTACTATAGAGCAATTGAGAGTGATACAAAGTTGTATTTTCTGTTGAACATAAATCACTCACCCTATTATCTATACCTATTTGTACTAGAAAAGCACATGTTCAAGACAGCAAATATTACTCTATCACATAATATTAAAACATAAGAAAACTTATCTAAAGTCCTCCCTTATCCAAGCTAAATTTCTTTAATTCCTTCCTTTCCCCCAGATTTTTACCACTTTATCAATAACAATTTAATGTCCATAAATTAATAAAATTTCTTATTGTTATCTCACCACATGGTAGGACTTTTATTGTGCCTGCCAATAAACACAGTCTAAATATGCCCTGTCAAGCCATTAACCAGAACTGAGATTTTTGTGTCAACTATAAATCACATATCTTTTTCACTTGAACTGCTTTTAAATCATGAATTCCCCATCCAGCATCTTAATGGTTTTTAAAAACAATGTTATATTTATCTCTACTAAATTTAATCCAACAGTGTAAACAACTGTGTTAAGATTCAAAACATTTTGATATATTTGACTGAAGAATCTCAATTATTATCTCTTTATCCTAACTTTAGTCATTAACATATATGATTTTTATACCATTTTAATTTCCATCACTAATTAAACGTTGGACAGGATGTGAACAAATAGTTTCCCAAATTGTCTAGATTTATATTTATTAATTTATTATAATAACTAACTGTATATAAAATAATCATAATACAACTGACAATTTTGCAGATAACCTACAAAGAGATCAGGCTACAACATAACATTTATGACATGGTATTATAACAACCCTTTTTTTACTCCCTAGATGATAAGCAACTTGAAAAACTAATTTTCATTTGCCTTTCATTTATCTGTGCTCTTACCAATGTCTCACAACCCATTCAGTATTTTTTTTCCTGAAAATTAATGTACAAATAAGCAAAAGCACTAAAAGGTTTACACAAAAACAAAAATGTTCTTCAGAAGAGAATTCCTTCTCAAAATTTTTTCTAGTATATGCCTAAGTTATATAATTTATAACTCCATATATAGTCGAGACTGATGATTTTATTCTTAATAAATAATTTTCTAATATTAAAACATATATAGATACAAATCACAAACATGAAATTTCCTACAGATACGGGGGGAAAAAAGATCTATGCTGTATGAGAATTTTGTACTGTCCAGTTCCATAAACCTTGGGCATGTAATATGCACCCAGCTCTACATTAGATAGTCCCCGCAATTTGTTGTATAAAGATACTTTGCCAAGTAGATGTACACAGATGTTTCGAAGAGCACATATTCTATATTTCTTAAATATCTCTTTATGTTCTAGTAATATATACAATTATTTATTTTTCACTTTAATTACTTTTTGGAAAAAACGTACCGATGGAAACTATCCACCATTTTTAAATGGACACGGAGATCCTTTTTTGTTAGGTGATCTAACATTCTTGCATCAACCAAGCATTCCATAAAATAACTTCTGTATTGAGGTAACCCCAGGCTGGGAAGCCATTCGTTTCCAATCCACTCGTGGTTCATATCTCCATATGCCAGGGTCTGTAGAAAAACCGGACACTAGAATTGTTTTATAGCAGTCAAGTTTCTTAGCCAATAAAATGGGACAGTAATTGGAGGGTATGGGATATCATTATAATTGATATTTAATTCCTATGATATATTGAAACAAAGTGGAAACAATATTTAGCCTCTAAATATTTGATTTATTTTGGTACAAAGTAGAACTCTGGGTACATGTATCAAGGTCCTTGCCTAAAGAGAATGATTATGTTCACTTTGTTTGCTCAAAAGGAATTACATTTTATACAAATATGCATTTTAATTCAAAATCTAAAATGAATGATATAATACAAATGCTGAGCTTAAAGATCCTTTCTTTGTATTGATAGATTTATTTAATTTAACTTATTTTATTTTTATCTGTTAGCCAATACGCCACCATTTCCTTCTCTTCAATGCTACTATTACCATTGCCATGGTGTAATGGCAAATCTTGATGTGAAAACAGAAACCTCAGTAAATGAATAGAGAAAGGAACCACAAGGCTAGAGAGATAGAATGCTGAAGCTTTATGTGGCCATTGTTGTTACCTAGTGAAGCATGCAGCCAGTATTCTATAAAAATTGATGCAATCAGTCTTTCGTAGATATCAATCAATACAGACTCTGTACTTAAAGAAGCAGAGCATGATCAAAATGTAAGACAATTTAATTCTTTAATATAACAGTATGAACTGATCTTACCACTGTTCTTAAAAGCCAAAATGAAAACCGAAATCAACCATCGTCTCTAAAGCAATTTTTAAAAAGAACTATTAATCTCTATTAATTTGACAATGTCTTCTATTTAGTTCCTTATCAAACAACAAATTCACAATTATAACATGTATTTCTAATGAAAATCTAGGTGTTCCCTTTATTTTGCGTGTTCTTAAAAAATGAAATTCTCACTAAAATAAAAACCTAATGCAACCCCAATTTACTAAATGTTTAAATGTAGGTCCTAGTAATAACTACAAAAATTTTTCTTACAGTCAAAGTTTGAATCACATTACCTATAACACACATTAATTCTTTTAGTAATAAACATGTGGAAATGTTGAAAAAGGAACAGCTTCCTTGCAAGCATATATGTTTGTTCAAAGTACAGATGCTTGGCTCATATGCCATCTCAATAAATGGGAGAGACTTCTGACGTGTAGTCGCAAGGCTAACACATGTCCCTCCAGCTCCATTTCTCACACACTTTCCATTATACTTTAAAGCACAGGTGATTCCAAATAAGCTTTTTGAAATCTCCCCTCCCCCCCTTACATCCAACATAAATGATTGCTGATTAAATATATTCAGGGGTGATTTCCAAGAAATTTAAGTTATAGTTCATTCTTTTAAAGGAGAAATGAAATTTTCCTTTCAAAAGAGGCCAGGTATAAAATGATGATCATCTTCTTTGCAAAATATGGTGATTTTAAAAGACCTATATAGTAGTAAACATAATAAAGTCAAATACATGATTAGCCTAATCTTAAGCTAAGTGAAGACTTATAATATTATGACATACAATTTTCTTACTTTATATCCTCATAGCCTACTAAATGATATTGTTTTAAAGCATATGAATTTCCTACCTGGGCCCAGCTTCCTTCCTCAGATTCTTTCTGTGTTAGCAGCAGGAAATGATTAATAAAGCAGATAAAGATAAATTAATCTCAAATTAATACAGTAAATTTTTTCTAGTAGAAGCAAAATTGCTTTGTTATTAAAAATGTTGATTAAGACACAGACAAATAAATACACAGATCCTTATTCAGATCCACAGTAATCAATAGAGCAGTTCAAGGGCAACTACAAAGGCACCTACACAGTTTCTAATTTATTCTAATTAAATGCACACACATACAACATATGGAATTTTCATGATACATTTGATCTGGTCATTCCAAACCTTTTTTAATTCTTAAAAGTGTAGGATTTTACAAATGTAATAAGTTATGACAAAAATTTCTGATTATATACATACAAATATACAATACACAAATGTGTATACATACATATGATGGATAAATCTTATATAAAGTAAATTAATGGAGTGGACAAAGTAACTGCATCCTTCTAACAAAACTTTGTGGTAATCAAATGGATTTCAGCAAGAACCAACAACAAACAAAACTAAACAAGAAAAGACCAAGCACAACAAACTAAAAATGTAATTAGTACACAACATTGGCATTTTTATTCATCATAAACTAGATAATCAATTTTTCAAAGAGGAATAAAATTAAAAGGACATTAAATTAAAAATAAGTTGCTCATGATAAAATGCATGGCATGCCCAACTTTGTTACTTTAAATAAGAAATGACTATATGTAATATATTTTTAAAAGCTGACAATTACAATGAGTCACGATGAATTTTTTAAGTCTGGGCTTTTAGTACTAAATGAACACTTTGCATGCGGGAGGGAGGAGGAAGCTCTGTATTTGAGATGGTAAAGTACAAGAAACTAAATAATTATATTTAAAATGAGAATTCAATCTACACATTCTATTACAAATTTAATTGGGTTTGGTAACATGCATTACCTGTGAATATGTTCAATTTTAACTGATATTTGTTATCAAAACTTTCCAATGTTGCAAAATGGATAAATAAGTGTCATTACATTCTTGATTATTGTTTGCATGTTACAAACTCTTATATTAACCACATTATGCCAATCTAGTACAGCTTCATTTAAAAATGTCTAGGGTCAGTGAAATAAAACCATAATGAAAAATGTTAGTTATCATTGCATATTACTATGTAAACATACCCCATTACTCTGATCTATCATAAACAAAATAGCTTTTCCATCCAAATAGCAGCAAAATAACTTTTCTTCATGTTCAACAAAGCTGTAAAGACTAACCGTTTTTGCTGGAGCTGCAAGATTTTCCATTTCTTCATGGGTCACCCAAACGTTGCCTGAAGGCTAGTGAGGAGGCCCAGAGGGAAGCAGTGGGATCCATGGAAGGGAAGCAGTGGTAAAGAAGAAACGCAGCACCACTGTAAGTTAATGGTACCACAGTAACACGACCATGCTCTTGCTTCTATAGCATGCACAAGAGACAGCATTGCTAGTTTCTCATAGCTGCCTTTTTCTTCTACTTCAAAAGATTAAATAGAAAGAGGCATGCTGTGAAGCTCACGTGGGATAGATTTAAAATGATACTTCTGTAATTATTAATCAGGAAAAAGGCTTAATCAAAAATTGCATTTCAAAGGTATGCGGCTATTGGATCCACTTTTTGTAATCATGGAGAACTGAATAAATTTGATCTGTAGAAGAATATTTTTATTTTTTTCTTCAGTAAACAAAGGCACATGTATTTTGTTGTGTTATTACCAATATTTTGCTCACAAAGTTTTAATTCTTCAACGTCCTTGGAAAGAGAAAACTGGTTGTAAATACAAAGCTGAAAGCTCTATCATAACTTGTTTGGAAACCAATATCAGCTTTTCCCAAATGACCTCTTCCTTTTACAGTTCAGTAAATATGTTGTTTTCCTATATTCGTATAGAGAAAAAAGAAGAGAAATGCTATTTTGGAGTTAATAATAGGTATTTTTCCACTAAATATTGTCAGAAGTCACAAAACCTAGGTTTCCTAATTTTTTAGCAGTATCCTTCACTATTATAGAGAAGAACATGATGTAAAAGGAAATTTTCCCTCTAGCAGGCACTATTCTATTATGAAGTCTCATTTGCCTTCTAAAAAAACAACCCATGATGTTTGTTTTATACACTGAAGTATTAATACATACAATTTCTAGACCAAAGTCCACTTAGTAACATACAGATCACTGTGAACCACTTCCCATCAAATTCCACCATTTTACTGGGAAAAATTTATGAACGTTTCAGTGTTGTCCAAGCACATCAATTCTATAGTTACAGTGGAATTTAATCTTATGTATTGCTTGTTACTTGTTTTGGAAGGGGTCTAGTTTCAAAGAATTGGAAGTAGCAAAGTTGACATAAGTCATCACCATAATTCTCTCTTGCCTTTTCTACCAACACATAGTACCATGTTGACTTATCTTCTATTATAAATAATGTAATTTAATATAATTTTAAAAATAACTACGTATAAACTAAATTGATGAATATAATTTGACATAAGATAAATCTCATGTATAAGAGAATTACTCATATATATAGTTGAGTACCAAAACAGAGTTGAGTAGTAAATATTTATAATTATAAGTAAATCATATGGGCATAAAATCTCAAAGGATAAGCATCATATATATGTAAAGAATTCTCATTCTCCTACCATTTTGGAATTTTGAGTATATATGAATTTTTTTCTAAAAGATAAAACTGTGCACAACTGTAAAATATACTGAGAATACAGCAGTCATCCATGTCATTAAATGCCCCTCCTTTCTATCCCTAGCTTCCAGGAATGGTGGTCATTATAAACAGAAAGTTGTGTATGAATATATGAATCATTAAATCATTTGGCAGAAATTGCTTTTACTGACGTTTTGAGCCGTGTGCTATGTTAAAAAGAATTTTACACTCATCTGTCACATTCCCTTTATACCCAGTGACGACAGTGTTTTGCCTGAGTGGCTATACTGTTCAACGTGACCTTCAGTGACGGTTACCTGAGAGGAAATTCATTCAAGCCAGATTGTTTTACAATGATTTCTAAAGATTCGACCTTGATTGTGAATCCAAACAATGAAGATCTCCCTCCTTCTATAAGAAACTTGACCAGTATTATTTCATACTAGAATACATACATGTATAATCTCTTTCACAGGTTAAAGTCTATACTTGCCAGTCTATCACCATATTCTGGGGTGAGTAGGACTCTGCAAGCTATGGCTTTATCTGTATCTTTACATGCAAAATGAGTATATATCCAGGGCAATTTTCTCAAGTATGGTTGCCAAACTTTCTGAAGTTGTAAGTTAGCTGTTCACTTATGCGCTGCAGTTTTACTTCTGAGGAGCACTGCCTGCTCTAGAGTCTTGTAAAGTAATCCATAAAATGACTTCTAAACAACCCAATCAATTAAGCATTAGTTGAGGTTTTAACAAGTTTATTTTATAAGCAAACCCATGTGTAGTAAGTCAATTATTCAGATTTATTTCTTTTTACCACCAGTTTAAAGGATGGAACTTTCAACAGGGTAAGTCATAAAAGGGTGCTTTAGAGCATGAGTGTTTCAGCAAAGAGCACATCTTAGAGAATAGCTAGAGTGGGACGCTTTGAGCAACCAAGGGACTCTGGTGCCTTGGGTCCAAGGATAAAGACAATGCAAAAAGTAGCTTGGAAAAGCATAAAGGACAAGTATCATATAATTTGGTTGTGGTTTTCTGAGAGCCGCTGAAAATCATTTACATCAGTCCATGCTGCAACCCCCAGTATCTGAGCTGGAGAATGCAAACCAGTAGGCTTTTTTTTTTTTTTTGTGGCGAATACCATTTGAGTCTAGCAAATGATTTCTAAAATTTTAACTAACTGGAAATTTACCAAATTATAATCAAGAGGCTTGAGTTCTAGCAGTGCCACTTCTCAGTAACTACCCAGGACATTTCCTAAACCTCTCTAAATTTTAGATTCTACATCTGTTAAGTAGACTAAAACTCCATACTCATACTAGAAAAAATACAAATAATTTAAAATTATGATGTAATATATTCTGATACAGGGCTGGGACTAGGATGAGGTAGGTGAGGTGTCAAGGGGGCTACATTTAAAGAAGCACTCACTTTCAGGATCATGCAAGTGCAAGGTCGGTACTGACAGTGAGTGCCTCATTCAATTTTGTTTGAGGTGCCTTGCTGGCCTCACCTTAGTCCAGATGGAGTAGAGTATTCAGATAGTATTATCAAATGAGATCTAGTAGGAAAATTCCTAAAGGATGTTGAGAATTAAAGCACTTAACTAATTAAATCATTCAGGACAGAATTATGATATAAATATTAATATTAAAATGAGTTTAAGGGATAACTCATGAAAATTAATTGGAGGAAAATAATTCTCTTGCTGTCAGAAATACAAAATAAGTAAAGCAGCCAGACCTCAGAATAATCCTAAACTTTATCTAGCTAGAAGTAACTTCTGTTGCTACATAAGTCATTTTGAAGAATTTTTTACTTTATAATTGAATTACAAAGTAAATTAATTTGAAATTTACTTTTCACTTTCAAAATGGCCTAGATCTACATTTTTCCCTTATCTTAATTGATATTTCTCACCACAAGAAGAGAAATATTTCTCATTATAATAAGACTAGTTTTACACAATTATATTTCACCTTATTTACATTAAAGGTTGAGGCTTAGGAGGTTAGTAATAATGAAAAGTGGAACCAAAGTAGACTGGAAGAATGTTGCAAAAAAGAAGGAAAACTGGTAGAGTTCAAGAAGCAGGAGAGTACACTTGTTAGGAGCATAGACTATGGGGCAAAACCACCTGGGGTGTGACCTTAGACAAGTCACTTAACCTCTCTGTTCATCAGTTTCTCCCATTTGTAAAATAGATGTCATAAAAGTACCCATCTCATAGCATTGTCCTGAGGCTCAAATGAGTTATTGCATGTAGAGCACTTAGAACAGGGACTGACACTTAGTAAGTACTCCACTGATGTTGGCTGTTACTACAATTTCATTAGAATTTTCATTAAACAATCTCTACCCAAGTAAATCTTTAGTTTAATAAATGCTATTTTCCCCGTACATTGTGCTGAAGCCTATCTTATGCCATACATGTCTGCTCAAATTTGCTGAATTATATTTTTACTAAAGATCATTTATATTTGTTTCCAAACCTGTCTACTTCCACTGCACTTTTTAAAAAATTAGGCAATTTAAATAAATATTACATAGAGCCAAAATTAAATAAACTTGGCTCATGTGTGAACACTAAGTTGAATTATTTGGAAAGACCAGATAAAGGTAAATCTTAAAACACATTGTCAGTGAGATACAACTTCAGCAAAGTCTGGGGAAGAATTGGTAAATTTCCAGGAGGATTCTGCACTCACATAGCTTTTCAAGTATCTTCAAGTTATCACTTTAAAAAGAAACTCAAATTTTAAAAATTGAAGATGTTTAATGGATGAAGTTATTAAATAAACATAATGTGAAACTCCAGGCATTGGAATTATACTCAAAGAAAAGTCCTAGGGTTTCATCTAAATTTGCAAGTGCCTGAACATTTACATATTTTTACTTAAGATAAAATATTTAAAGTATTTATTTATTCTTTATGACACACCTCTTTAACCAAATATTTCAATTACCTGATATCTCCATCTCTATTCTATTTTGTAAGAGGCTTTCTACAGTAACTGTAGCTTAGGAAGAGGAAACAGAAAGCTGGAAGATTAGGGCTGGCCCAAAGATATAAAAAATGTAAATAATATAGTAATAATAAATGTAAACATTAGATTTTTCTAATGTTAGCCCATTTCGTCTAGACAGAAAAGGAGGCAGAGTTCTGTTCAGTTTAAAAAAAAAAATCTAAGTATCTTGTTTTTTTCTCTTTAGAACTTGAGTGAATGAACAAGATACATCTTTCTTAGAACCCAAACCCAAACCTAAACACACGGAAAATCTTGTAGGATCAGAACTACGTGCAGTGTTCTAGAAGACATGATAACATTTCTTAAAAAAAACAAAAAACAAAAAAACCAAACCAACTACTTTTGAATTTTCAAAGTGTGAATCCTAGTATATAATTTTAGGTGATGACTTTAAAATGTTTTCAGCTTCACTTTATGCAGTGGATTAATTCCTAGAAATTCACATGTAGTTTTTTTGCAAAGCAAATCATATTTGAAATATATTAGAAACAAGTAAATACTTCCATGTAGATGGAGTAAAAGAAATAAAAAGCACTCAGTAGATTATTTTTAAAGCAAATAGAGACAACTTATCTCTTATGAAACTTGCATCAATATTTAGCAAAGGGCATACGTCTTCTGTGAATAAAGAGCTTTTACACATTAGTAAAAAATGAATATTCCTATAATCCTATAGAAAAATGAAAAAGGTTATGAATAGGTAATTTATTTAAATGCTAAAATAAATAAGCATATGAAAAAATTTAACTTTACTAGTAATTTTTAAAATGTAAATTTAAGCAATGTAATCATTAACATTGACAAAGGAAAAAAAAAGACTATACAACACAATTTGACAATTAAGGTTCAAAAGTAATAAGAATATAAATGCCCTGTATACAAATATTGCTATGGAAATTACTACAGTTCAGTTAATGCAATAATATAACTACTTGCTTATCCACTATGGTATTAGAAATACAAAGAAAATTGTTAAATAAGCAAAATGTCCAATATTAGGGACTTGGTTAAATAAATTACAGTATTTCCATTAAGGAGGTATGCTGCAATTAAAAATATTACAATTGCATACTTAATAAAATGGGGGAAATATTCATGCTATATTACTAAGTTTTAAAAGTACAAAATAATATATTATGTGAAAATAATTCATTTTTATAAAATAAGAAAGAAAATAGAATGAAAAGGTCTCTATCAAAAAGTTAATAGTGAAAATATTAATAATTTTAATAATTAATTAACAATATATTACCTGTTTTTCAAATGTTAATTCCTCTTTGAAGCCTTATTCAACCAGAAGTGACTTCTCCTTCCTTTGAATTCCACGGCACTCTGCTTCTATCTCACATTAAGGAATTAAACTATGTCATCTTCTACTAAACCTGCTGGTGAACACATCTTCCTTTTCTTAGTTTGATTGCCCTCTCTGTAATCAGGGCATACGTATCTCATATCCTCTATAATGGTGAGTAGAGTGACTTATACAATCATCATTTTAAGATGCATATTTACTATTTACAATTTGCCAGGCACTGAGTTAAGGCCTGGGGACTATGGAAAACCTGATAATATACTTGCTTGGCCTAGTGTGGCATGAATCAAGAAGAGAAAATTATAAAATAGCTTTTATAAGTATACAGAGTAGTAACTCAGGAAGGGAAGAAAATCCAGACTTTGGGGCTTAGTGAAAACTTTTTAGAGGAAGAACATTCAGGAATCATTAGATGAAGGATGAGTTGGAGAAGAATGGTGATCTTGGAGTGGAAAGAATGTTCTAGGCAGAGGGAAGAGCAATTGAAAAAGCTTATAATCAACCCAAATCATAAAAGTTTAGGAAACTGAAAGTAGTTCTGTGTTGTTGGGATCCTGATCTGAGGAAATAAAGCCTTTGAGGCGAACTGAGAATAGATCAAGAAAGGTTTCATAAGCTCTCTTCACATTTGGCTGTTTTTTGAACAACTGAGTATGTTCTTACCTTTAATAGCTTGTGATTTGAGTTCTTTCAGTTTGCTTAGACAGCTTTAGAAAAACAGTGCTTAATTATTCAATTTTTCTTTAAGAAATAGGTTAGGATACTAAATAGAAATAATAAATTATATTCTTATTTTCATCTTGAAGTTGGGGCTTCTATTGCTCTTACTTTTGCAAGATTAGGAATTTTAAATATTTTTGTTCAAATTCGCTCTTGGGAGAAGAGTGTTAACATAAACCAGTCATGACACTTCTCCCTCAGCTGGAAGTTACTCAGGACACTCGTCATCAGATCTGAATTCAGTTTACAATAACTATTTTAATAGCCTTCTCAGCTTTTATTTTAAACATATTCTGAATTATTTTTTAGCTTCAGTAATACTTCAGCTATAGTATACAACATTTATATACATTTTAAAATGTTATACAAGTTATATATAAGAATTTGTTAAAGTATATGTTTTCTCCTAAATGTTTCTTAGGAAGAAGTTAAGATGGAATTATACAAGAAAGATAAACACTTTTTAAATTTGACCTTGTATTTCTAGCATTGGAATCTAGTACACTGGGAAGGAATACAAGAATATATGTAATAAAAATGAAGCAAATTTCTCTAATTTAGGGTCTATGTTTAAGACCACATGTAAAAATTTATACTCAAGTTAGCTTCGTGCCTGAAAACTGAAATAAAGTAATATCACTTTTCTATCTTTTGCCCACTATTCAAACTTACCTCATTCTTCCATATTTTATTATTTTGCATAAGACATGGGACCAGAAAAATCCATTTAACAACAGAAATCATATCCTTTATCAGCAAAAGATATAATTTGGGAAAGGACTAAAGAAAGATTATTTGGGAGTTTTTCCTCAGTGTTTGAATTTGTCATCTGGCATGCTTTTTTTAGATATTTTGTTCTTTCCTAATATTAAGATAGGGATGAAATTATGAGAGAAATAGGGATTTATAAATAAAAGGCAAACAGGTTTTGAAGGAAGGTAATCCACTTGGTATTTATAAAACATTAAATACTAAGGTACTTTCATAATTATGAAAACTGCTTAAGAAGTAGTGAGTTTAGCATTACATCTTCAAAAAGTACTAATGCCTATTGCTCATCTCCTGAGATGTTGTAGTACATTAAAAAGAAAAATTCTGAAAAAGAGTAAACTCTTGGTCTTGTTGCTTGGGAGAAAAATCTAAACTTTAGTCTAGAGGCTAGCTCAAAAGTCTATCTTGGTTGCAGGCTTCAAGTCTGATAGGAATCACAGTTCCTCAGTTGAAAACCTATTAAAAGTAGCAGCAAGGTTAATGGAGAGCAAGCTAAATCTCCTCAGAATAATTCATGCTGACACTGAAATGTGTGCTGCCACGATTTTGCTCTGCGGACTTGGAGATGCTGCTATTCACCCAGCACTGGGAGAGGGAAGGAGCACAAATGGACTCACAGTTCTGGATGTTGGAGGAGCTGAAGGACTGGTTAGGGAAACCATCTCCTGGATTGCTAGTCGGAGCTTTAAGCGATGCAGAGGATTGCTGATTCCAATTTCTCTCTGGATCTCAGTGTCTGATAAAGCAGACATAATGGCACCGCTCTTCACATTGGCTCGGCAGGCTGCCACGTACCAAGCAGGCATTCCCAACCAGAGCTGTTGGATAGGGAAAAATACATACCCAGGTTATAATAATAGTTAACCATTAACAATGTCTATGTGCTAGACATTATTTTAAGTACCTTACTTGCATGAACTCATTTATTACCACACCCCATGAAAGAGATGCTATTATTCTTTCCCCAGAAGAGACAGATGCACAAAGACATTAAATAATTTATTCAAAAAAACCAGTTAGGCAGTAATGGAAACAAAGATTGGAAATGCAGTCTTCAGGGTCTGCAATTTAACAACTAATTTATATTATTAGGGATAAATATAATAGGTGCACCTCACCAAATCTCCTCTTGAGTTTAAGGACAAGAACAGCTGCAAGCTGCATTTGGTAAAGGCTCAATTAACATTTGTTTAATAAACGACTTCAGTTTATAACTCTCCTTTGGAATTCTGAGTGCCTTTGATCAAAGGCTTTAATGTGGCTAAGCCACATTTCCAATCTATCTACCTATAGGTGTATGAACTCAATTAGATGCTAAATATGAAAATACTTTTTGGAGAATGAAATGCTGGGCTAATGGAAGAGGCAAGCATTATAAACATCTGGAAAACATTAGCTAAAGAGAGTTACAAAATGAATAATGTTTTAGAAATTAGGGATTGTGATTCTTCAGCTTTGCTGTGAGGCTCTGGAAAGACAATTGAATTGGTAGTGCAACGAGCACAGCATAATGCCCGGCACATTATCTGCAGCACGGGGTGAATGCACTGTGTTGTAGCATCTGAATTACATACACTTAAATAAGGAATATTCTTTCCATTCCTACCCCCCCCCCCACCTCCATCATTAGCTATGAGTAAGAAACAGGGCACATGCAAATGAGCAGTTTAAATCTTGGTTTTAAACAGCCAAAATACTGATTTCTTTGTTGTTGTTGATTTTATTTGTTGATATGAACAGATTGAGTAAAAGGAGAGAGCATGAGAGTGAGAGAAAGTGAGAGAGTAAGAGAAGAAAAACTATAAATCAGCAGTGTACAATGCCAAGAGCTCTGGATCAAGAATCAGAAGGCTTGGGCTCTAATTCCTTCCTTGTCATTGGCGAGTCAAGTAAGTCCTGTAAACCTCAGCCTTATTTTCCTCATTTGTAAACTGGAAGGGATTCGGCTTTATTATTTCTAAGGCTTGGTGTTACGCAGCTTCTAAGATGGCTCCCAATGATCTCACTTCCTGATATTCCTGCCCTTGTATCGTCCTCTTCCTCTGAGTTTGGGCTGGACCTGGTGACTTACTGTAATGAAAAGACTATGATACAAGTGATGGGATCTGACTTTCCAGATTAGGTTATGAAAAGACTGTGGCTTCATTCCTGCCAGTCCTCTCCCCCTCTGTCTTCTCCGAGCTCTCGCTCTGGGGAAAGCCAGCTGCAGGGCTGTGAGTTGTCCTTTGAGATGCTCACATGGAAAGGAACAGATGTCTCTGGCCAACAGCTAGCAAGGAACTGAGTCAGCTTGGAATTGGATTTCCCCAAGTCAAGCCTTGAGATGACTGCTGTCCTGGCTGACACCTTGCTCGCAGCCTTGTGAGAGACTTTGAACAGAGGCGGTAGCTAAACCATGTCCAGATTCCTGACCTACAGAAGCCAGGAGGAAAATAAATGCTAAGTGTTGGGATAATTTGTTACATGATAATAGGTAACACTGATTTTTTTTTTAATTAAAAAATTCTGCCATATTAAAGGGTTGCTTGCCTCTGTAGAGGAAACACAAAAAGTCAAATCTTTCAGTCAATGTGGCCTGGGCTGTGACTGAGATAAGAGAAGGAGAGAGGGGATATAGGTACAGTGCATGACTGAATATAGTATCTCCTACAGATTAGGCAAAGGAATTGACCTTGCCTTGACAGATATGATTAGCTACGACAGAAGATGGGACTTGACTTCATAGTTTGTAAACTCAAGTTGTTCAAAATAACTAAACATCTAAATATACCTTCACTGGACCCTAAAGATTGTCACCTCTTTTCATCTCCTCTGTGCTAAGATATTTGGATTTCCACACTGGTTAACATTACCCAAATGCTTGCCAATACATGGTTACCAAGGTCATCCCTGATTAGACTTTTACAAAGTTTTTGGTGTCGATAAATGGTGTGTGAAGCATCAGACTTATTTGTTCACATCACTCTTAGTGGGCTGTGCATTGAAGGAGATACTAAAGGAGGTGAAAGTTAAGAGCTCTCATTCATTGGATCACCCACCTCATTCATCTTGTTTATTCCATTGTATAATTTCACTTATTATACAACACTGGTTTCCGTGTTGTTCCCTGGAAACAGCCCAGGCCTTTTTCTGCCTCAGGACCTTTGCATCTGCTGTTCCCTCTATTTGAATGCTTGTCCCCCTATCTTCACATGCCTTACTCCCTCACATACTTTAAATCCTTACTCAAATGTCTCCTTCCCTCTGAATGTCTCTTCCCCTCCTTCCCATAACACCAAGCAGACATTCTTTATCCCCATTCCTTGCCTTATTTTTTTTCCATGGCACTTAGCTTCTAACATAGAGTGTCATTTACTCCTCTATCTGTCATCACATGAAAGAAAATAAGCTCAAGGAGGACCAATGTTTCATATACATACTCTGTTCAGAAGTGCATTTGAATTATCTAGAACAAAGTCAGGCACCAAAGAGGTGCTCTGTAAATAGTTGTGAAGTCACTGTATAAAGTCATTTTATAAAGTCACTTTATGGAACACATTATGAGCAATTTCTGCGTGCTCAGGATAGTTTTAATTAGCACAAACTTCACTGCCTGTCATTTCCTAGCCCCTTAATGTAAGTAAATCTGTTTTGTTTTTTTAATATATAAAGGATTTGTTCAGCACTTGCCAAAATAGCAGTTAACTCTCTGTCAAACTGCAGCTCATTTTACTGGAGTGAAACTGAACAAAGAATTGCTCTCAATTTTGAGGTGGGCTTTCTTAAGCATTTTGTCTTATAATTGATTTTTAAAATATAGTAATTTGAAAGAAATATTTGGAAGAAGCAGCTCTGATCACTAATAAGCTAAAAATTCCCTGACTGATATAAAAGAATAAAATAAAGCAAGACATAGCCTTCTTTCACTCAGTCCAAGAAAAAAATGCAGCATGTTTTTATATTTATCTGTATAAGATTATTTTTTAAACTCAAGTGAGTTTTGATTGTTCCTTATTGATTAATTCATTAGCTCTGGATGTGATATGATAATGAAGGTGGACAATTTTATAATCCCGAACCTTTTAAAACAATGGGTTTTAACTGCCTCTGCCAAGCAAGAAAAGTTCATACAGTCAGTCCTTTGGTACCCTCAGGAAATTGGCTCCAGGACACCCCATACCAAAATCCGCAGATGCTCAAGTCCCTTACTGTTGGGCTCATCATCCTCGGATTCTGTCTCGGATTGAACGTGTTTGGTTGAATCCACGATGGGGAACCCATGGATAGGGAGGGCTGACTGTATTCTCCTTTGCCTTGACGTCAGCGTATCCTAGCAGCTACCAACAGCCCACATTAGAGAACTGAATGGAAGGGGCAGTGAAAACTATTGATAAGTGGTATGAAGGGGCCCTTTGTGGTCAAATATGTATTTCGTTCACTGTCCTGGTCTGCTCCTGCTGCCTCCAAGCTGATCAAGTACTAACTCACTTTTCCAGACCCTTGTGTTATGCAGGAAATGCTGAATGTAGTTTTTGTTTCATTAAAACATTCAGTCTAGACACAGAAGGGAACAAGGGGATGCATCTTCTCCTGCATAACTCCAAATGTCTAAATCTAGCTGTCCCCTAGTCTTAAAGAACTAGGTTCAGGAATTATACTACAAGCAAAGGAATGGCAGCAATATCTTGGATAAGACAGAAGTGTTAAATATATGGAGATACCTCTTCTCTGTTAACCTGCTGATGAGGAAGGGCTCTGGACTGATGTACTGGGACAGATGTTTTCTTGCAACAACAGAAGTATCACTCAAAAACTGCTTCTTGATTTACTCTAGATATGAAGAAGATAGAATTTACCAAAACTTTCTTTTATCTCACGGCCTGCTTCCTTCTGCCACAATCACAAGAAAACATCAGAGTAAAATCACAAGAATGCCCATGGGTCCCTAGATAAAGCAAATATTCTCTTTATAAGTTATTCCAGACTATTGGAAAACTAGGATGTCAGGAACCGGTCTTTACTTGTCTCTAAAAATACTATCAAGTTAGCAGTGATTGGATTAAGAGCCTTCTGGTGTAACTCTCTTACCTCTAACCACGCGACTACAGTGGGCCCATCCCACTGGGCAAAAGGTAATCCCTTTCTCCGAGCTTCTTCTAGAAGTTCATGCCTGAAGTATACAGCAAAGATTATTAGTCAGGTAATATGGGAAAAGATGGCTGTGATTATTTTTAATGACAATATTTTTAAAAAACCCAATAATCCTTTATAAACTTTTTATGAGTTAATACAGAAATAACAGAAATCCTTCTTCCTTTGAATAATACATGCAAATCATCCATTGATTTTATTAGAAATGAAACACTGACATCTAAAAATAATTTTCCCCAACACTTATTCACTAAAATTCAATCATTAAATGTTAATGGACTAAGAAGCTGAATTTTATTATCAGCAAATATCTTATCCCTTAAACAAGAAACTGGCCCACATATGCGTATTCTGGCATGCACTACAGGATCTAAATGAGGCTTCTTCCATCTGTCTTGCCTGTTTCCCTTATTATTTCAGTAGTAGATAAATGCCTGTTCATAGAGGCAGAAGATCAAGTTAGTCATTTTAGCCCCATTCAAGTGATATGCTTGATTTTAGTATGCTCTCTGGGTCCAGGTGGCTATCTTAGGAGTTAGTTTTTTGTATAGACTACAAAATTACTTCTCATTTGAAGAGAACTCCGAGGTAAATTGACTTCCATCACTACAAAGCAATGTAAGGTGTAAAATTCAATAGTACACTTATTTCCATTTATAATCACTACTGGTTTTAATGAAAGCAAAACATCTCAATGACAACAAATGGTTGTTTCTGATAACAAAAAGTTGTAAAGAACCTTGACAAATGCATCTTTAATCACTATCTCTACTACTGACCCTTGACATCCATCTACAAGACCAATTTCAGATTGCTCATGATTGAGATAGCAAGTTTCTGTTTTCTTTGAAACTCAAATTGATATATACCTGGCCAGGACTATATTGGAAAATATATTCTCTATTCCTTAGATGCATTGACCTTACACACACATTTTTACACATATTGCTTTATGTTGACTGTGTGTCTTTCATGCTTAGGAACTCCAAAATGAAGCATTTAATTATTTCCTACTACCAATTGATTAATTGTTTATTGTGGTGGACTATAATATGTTAAAATATATAATAAAAATGTCTTTATTTTTTATTTATAGCAAAAGCTTTCCATGTCTGTGATGGATGCTACCAAAAAAAATGCAGTGTGACAAAGAACCAGGGAGGCAAAACAAAAATTAAAGTTATAGTAGATGAAGAGACACATAAATCAACTGCTCTTTCATTTCATGGGATAGCAAAGAAGCATGTGTAAGCTATTCAGCACCTGGGAAAGGGAACAGCGACACTGGTGCCATGATCCAAGGTGAAACTAGAGGGGCTCCCTCACCTGGCTTGCTATACCCTCACCAGTTCCCTCAGGCTTCCCAGGGACATTCCTTCATTGAAAACCAGATTTGAATAGCATAGTCTCACTGTGACAGATATATTGACAGAAATGGGTTGAAGGGTTAAACAAACAACCATCAGGTACTTATTGAGCACCTATTGCGAGCTGAGACCTGTGGAAATACAGACATGCACCCAGTTTTCCAGGAGATACCTGGTTACGTAGAAAAAGCAAACACTGTTTAAAAACATAGTACAATGCACAATTAGATGCCAAAACTCAATGATGCATATTCTGAGGGTGAGGATTTTGGAGAAGGGGTTAGTAGCCATGGAAATGATCAGTGAAGGCTTTGCAGCAACTGAACTGACTTTGAAGGGCTGGTGGGAAGGAATTACAGATGACGTTCCAATCTGGATGAGCAGTAAGGGTCGAGGGGCAGAGGCAGGACTGAACCCAGAATACGTGCAAGAAAATTTAGAGTAGGCTTCCACAGAGCCAAGAGCATTATTGAGAGTTGTAATATTATATCCATTAGGGAAAAAAATACTTCCAGTTATGTGACAGGTGAGTGGCATTAAAGGGGAAGAAACAAGTATAAATTTACAACTGGTTTTTGCTACATTTAGCAAAAAAGCAAGTCAATATGCACTCAACACCTAGGAAGCACATAACATTTTCACAAGCGAATTACATGAGTTGTACATACGCCATTTTTGAAAACTAGAACATTTTAATTCTGACTAGTTCCTTAATAAAAAAATGCACCACATGAGCTGGAGTGATCCTATCAAAAGTTAAATTGGATAATGTAACTTCTCTGCTCATAACTTTCCAATTACTACCTGTCTCACTGAGAATAAAAGCTCAAGCAACTGTTAGGATCCACCCTACCCTCTTCATCTCTCTGACTCAATTCCCATCTCACTCCGCAACACTGGTTTCCTTGTTGCTCCCTGGAAACAGCCCAGGCCTTTTTCTGCCTCAGGACCTTTGCATCTGCTGTTCCCTCTATTTGAATGCTTGTCCCCTCTATCTTCACATGCCTTACTCCCTCACATACTTTAAATCCTTACTCAAATGTCTCCTTCCCTCTGAATGTCTCTTCCCCTCCTTCCCATAACACCAAGCAGACATTCTTTATCCCCATTCCTTGCCTTATTTTTTTTCCATGGCACTTAGCTTCTAACATACAGTGTCATTTACTCCTCAATCTGTCATCGCATGAAAGAAAATAAGCTCAAGGAGGACCAATGTTTCATATGCATACTCTGTTCAGAAGTGCATTTGAATTATCTAGAACAAAGTCAGGCACCAAAGAGGTGCTCTGTAAATAGTTGTGAATGTTGAACATGTCAGCCAGTATTTATATTTAGCTGCTTCTTGTTTCAGTAACTTGCATCCCATAATGTATTTTTTAGTCCATTTTTTTAGCCACTTTGTCAGCATAGCACCCATTCCACACGATTCCAAGAGTCTGATCTGGTTTGCGACCCCTGATAGAAATCTGGTTGAGGTAATCCAGTGTGTTCAAATAATCCTATTCTCTTTTTGAACAGAAATTTATCATACAATTGTTTGAGAAATCATTGGACGATGTAAACCTTGGAAAATTTTTCTTTTTTTTAGCTTTGTTTATTGTGTTTAAATCACAAACTCTCATAGCACAATAACTTTAGTAAGAGTTTGCAAAGATAATGAAATAAGGGAGCTCAAGTCCAGTGGATTCCGCCCTTTGGTCCTCAGCTGGCAGGGCTAAATCCCAAGTAGAGGCCTTTGAAATGACACACTTGAAACTGTGAGAAACAGGCCAGATTGGAGTGGATGGCTGGATTTTACTCTAGGACTGTGTGCTACATGATGTTAACTCCAGACCTGCTTTTCCTTAACCCAAGGGCAGTTTTAATTATGTAAAGAAATGCATTGAAATTCTCAAAGCAATATTACATTTAATTCTTCTCTATTATAAAAAAAAGTCTGCATTATACAGAATTTATAAGAGACATATATCTGGGCATATTGGCTTGAGAGAGTGGCACTGTTAGAAAAATAAAGCAATATGGGTAATGCTCTAATTGTTGGAAATCACTGAGTTTAATACATGATGATTTCATAACATTATTAAGGGCACATATAGCATTAATTTCATGGGGCCATGCTTGTTGTCATTAGATATTTTGAAGTCACTGTCAGAAAAATATTAGAAATACTAAATATAAAACTGATTTGGCCCAAACAGGCATTTTTTGTATACTGGTGTTCTCTGTTCGTCCAGTGCATGTGTAGAAATTTATGCATTCTCTCTGTACCCCAGATTCAACCTTTTCAAAGGTTCAGTGACAGTTCTTCCAGAGCGATGTCATAATCACATTCCCCAGTACACATCTGTGTTTGAAATTACTGTCTTTCTATTCAGGCCTGAAGAAACATTTTTGCCTCCCTCCCTCCCTTCCTTCCTTCCTTCCTTCCTTCCATCCTTCCTTCATCCCTTCTTTCCTTCTTTCTTCCCTCCCTTCTTTCCTTCCCTCTCTTCTTTCCTTTCTCCCTCCCTTCTTCCCTCCCTCCCTCCTTTCTTTCCTTCCTTCCTTCCTTTCTTTTAGACAATCTAATATTTAACCATCCTTTCCCCTCAAATCACTTATACATTACTATAGTTATGGGCACCCATTTTTGTTTTAAGTTTTAGACCAGATTTTAGAGGACATCAGTAGCACTTCCTTCTAGAGGAAGTTTCAGGTACAGGATTGTCATTTCCTGTGTGGAAACAAAAAAAGAAAAGTACTAATTGTAAGGGAAGGTCATTTTGAATCAGAAAAACTTCTGAGTCACTGAGTATTTTCAGGGAACACATTCTTGTCTGCAATAAAGAATACCATTAGATTCCCTCCAAAGGCCTCAGACTCTCTTGATAAGGGTGTCAGTGAGTTACTGTCAATGGAATGTGACACATTAAGAAGGCCCAGCACTTGGGGAACGCTCAGGTGTGTGAGTAATTGGCAAGTTCATACAGAAATGTGCAGAGGGCAGCCTGCACTTGCTTGTGCCTGATCTGAAGACAGGAACAAAGTGTGGGCACCCTAGTAACGTCTAGACCCAAGGATTTCTAGATAAAGGATTGAGAATGTCTAAAAATGTAAATAAATCAAGGGTATTTTCCAGGCTTGTAGTTCCTAAATCCTAATCCAGACTAATTTAAGCAAGTATGATTTTGCTTAAATGATTCCATCCAAATAGAAATGTCTGGCTCCTCCTTTTCAGGTTTTATGTCTTTCTCCAATTATTTCAGTTTTGACCTCATAGGTGGAATATGCTTACATTTCTAAGCTCTGTTTCCTTCACACTAAACAATATCCACATACCTTCCTGTCTTGTCTTCCCACTCACTTTATCTTGATTTTCAAGACACAACAAAAATACTTCCTCTCAGAAGCCATCCTACCCTGGACCCAGGGGCAATATTTACTACTTATTTTTATAGGCCCCTTAGTACTAAACAATTTTCCCTAGAATATTTTTAACATTTTATTGAGTCAGAGATTTAGCCAGTTTTATTTTTTGTTTTGAGGACAAAAACCAGACACATGGTAGGTCTATAAAAATCTAATGACTGACTGCCTAACCTAGTCCAGGGGCATACAAAGTCTCTGTTCTCGTACCCTTACAGTTTGGGAGAACAACTTGTAAATCAACAAATTCAATAAGATGATAAAACTCTGAGAAATGAAATTCATTAGTTACTCAAAAATTCACAAACCATGGGGGCAGAAAAGTCTCCTTTTCCATATTTTTCCCAATGTGGATGGTTCATTGCTGTCAGTGAAAAGAGACTTTATTCTCAGACCACTTAGCCTAGGATGCTATTTTGGGACTGCCAATTTGCGACATGACTGTCTAAATACCATATGGTACCATTTCCTTTGTCACTCAGACTGGCCATTTCAGTCACCCTCCATTTAATGCCTGTCAATTTCCCATTCATACTTTGTATTTTATCTTCTTTCACTTTCTATTTTCACTGCCATTATTCTTTTTTCTGTCTTTTAACTGGCCCCACTCTCCAAGCTTCTTACCCTTGCAATACACTGCCATGAAAAAAATCTGCTGTCATGGCAGAGTAGGTAATACAGTGGGCTCTGAAGTGGGAATGCTTGGGCTGGATTCCTGGTGCCCTCCCTTCTTAGCTGTGCATCCAAAGACAAGTCACTTTACCTTTTTGTGCCTCAGTTTCCTCATCTGTTAAATGAAGTTCATAATAGTACCTACCTCAGAGGGTTGGTATGAGAGTTGAATAAGAAAATGTATGTAATGTGATGACAACAGTGACTTGTACAAAGGAAACAGCCAATATGTGAGCTATTTATCATTGCACTATCCTCTGAAAACCCTTCAATGTTTCCTCGAATGCCTAAAGCATAATTCTTAACCTGGATTACAAAGACTGAAATTGGTTTAGTCTTGATTTTCCTTTCTAATCACCTTTCCTTATTTTTCACTAGAACTGAAAACCTACTTTGGCAAATAATATGAACATGAATAATTCCATCTTTGCAAGTACCATTTTCCAGAGTTGGTAAGTTCTTTCTCTTCTTCTTCCACCATCAAAATCTTACTGTTTGCCTAAATCATAAAACTTCCTTTTACTTTTGATCATCCCAGATCCCACAATGACTTTTTTATCTTTCAAAATCTGGAAACTCATAGTGTCAGCATCGCTCATAAAGACTGCTGATGAGCAGCACATACATGGGCCTCATCTCCCACCCAGGACTAAAGTCCTGGAGATGAGAGTTTGCTCTTCTACTGCACCATGCATTTTTCTTTGCAGGATCTAGCCAAGAATATCTTTTGAAAGATTGCTATTTTGTAATCCATGAACTCTCAGTGTTGACAACCATCCAGGATCCTTGATCAAAGGGCAGCTTTTAAGTATTCTATGTCTTTGTTAATATCCAGCTACTTATTACATCTTAAAAAGAAGTAAGAATTTTGCTTACCTGTTACACAGATTGGCTGCAGGAAGAAATAAAAGTGCCCTCTCTAACATTAAATATGACATTTTGTAAACTGATCAACTATTACCAAAACTTTTGTTCAAATTCTCATTTGTAGATCATGGAAATGAACTCCCAGAGTCTGCCTCTCCTTTGGTATTTCCTACCTCTCATCCTTGTTCCAACTTCCAGAAAGACCTTTCTAAACACAAATATTTTTGTAAGAGTTGCCTGCTTAAAAATCTCCCCCTTGAGGTTTTTAAGCAGGCAACTGAAAATATAGGTCAAATATCTTAGCTCAACTAAAAAGATCCTTGGTGATCTGGCCCTTGGCTATCTCCCAGCTTCTTCTGCTCAAGCAATACTGAAATACTTGCCATTTTCCAAATACCTCATTCTATTTTACCCTCTATGACTTTGTATATGTCTTTTTCTTCTGCCTAGAGCATCCTTCTTGCATCATAATTGTGACAAACTCACACTTATCTTTCTGACAAAATTTATGCTTTATCTTTCCTGTTAAGATGCCAAGACCTTTCACAGGGAGAATTAATTTTCTCTTCTACACAAATATTATAACTTGTATATACTCTAGTTATTACACTTACTATACTTCTCATTTAAAATTTAAAATTGTATTTAAATGTAATTAAATAAATTGTATTACAATTGAATACAGTGAGTACTATAATAGAACTTTATCTAATGTGCTCTCTTGTTCATATGGACCACTTCATATCCTTCTGAGATATAATATCATGGTTTGAAAGACCAAAGTTTCTTTATGCAGGCAAATTAGGGTTTAGATCTCAGATAATAACAGCTGACATGAATATATCACTTACTATGTGTGAAGCACTATCCTCAGTGCTTTATATGTGTAAGTCATTTAATCTTCACGACAATCCAATAAGATACAGATTGATACACATTTGCAGATGAGGACACTGAAAAAAAGAGGCCACTTGGAGCACAGAGTCGGTGAGTGCAGAGCCAGAATTTGAGTGCCAGACACCTGGTCACAGAGTCAGCCTCTTAACACCCCACACTATCCTTTAGCTAATTAACCTCTCTGAACTTTTCATAACCGTAAAAGGAAGATAGTAACAACCGCCTCTTTGTTAGAATTAAAGACAATGATAGTTTCCCACCTTTATTTCTCTCCTTTTTATTCCTTCATATTTAGGCATACATTTATGTGACTTCCTGGCTAATATAGATAGTCTTTACCCCCTCACTATCACACATTTCAGTCCTCAACCCTATAAGAGAAAAAAGGAGCTATGACTTTTCTTTTCTTGCTGTTCCCTACTACAAACAGGCTCTGAATCTTGGCCAGAGGAAGGAGGTTAGCCCCATTTATATAATCAGGATGGAAAAGCTGAATTTGTTGTAATTTGTTTCAGTTCAATTAATTTTGTATTATTGTAATACAAAGTAATTCTCTGGTTGAATAATTTATCTTTAGGGCTTATTTACTTACTGTGGCACACAACAAGTACTTACTTATTGATACAACCGGGAGAAATAAATATGTGGCTCGATAAGAACCAAGAATGAAATATAAGTCAAAATAATTTGACAATTGAATCTACCTCTTAACAGTGTAGCACAGAGAATAAATCTTCCCTACATAATATAACAGTAAATTTACATAGACTTCACACCACTATTAATTATAAAATGTATCTTGTTCCAATAAACTTCAACAGTCAAGAGGGTAAATAGAACATGATCTCCTCAAATTTCAACCAGACAATGAGCTATAATCTCATCATTCAGAAATCTATATCTGTTGATCAATTCCATGAAAATTAAAATTACAGATTTGAGAAACTGTTTGAAATTCTGGTCAGCAAATATGAAGGAAATATGGTGCCACTTCAAAGTTTTTAACTTCTGTAAGCTGAAAATGTATATCTTAATTAACATAATTATTCTAAACAGAAATATATTACAAATCCCAATCAGCTGCTTCAGACATTGATTACCTAAGTAAACACATTTAGCTCCATAAAATTAAGAGTTTCAAATCCGACATTAACAAGGTTGACTTGATTTTGAAAGCACAGCATGCTGCGATTTTGTATGTGTGTAAGTGCAAGTGTGTGTGTTTGTGTATCCTGTTATGGCACATTTTCACATGTAGTGCATATAAAAGTCCATTATACATTTAAGTAGTGTTTTATTTAGATTCTCAGAATACATGCTAGGTTGCTTGAAATTATTTGATTACATAAAACCAAAGTTCATTCATGTTGAAACCTTTTTTTTTCCCTGCAAGCTACTTGAAATGGAGGGCACAGTCTCAGGAAAGAAATTTATTTGTGAATTTGAGTAGGGATTTACATAATTTCACTCCTCATTTTATTTTGAATTTAATCACTTTCAAAACCATTGAAAGGGTATAAACACACACATGCACGCACAAATGCGAAGGAGCAATACAATTACTCATGCTGTTATTAAAAACTAGAGGGGCTTGTATTACTTTCCAGTAAACAATTTCACTTTTGCAAGACACTGTGGTTTGTTCTTCCCAGTCCCTACCTGACTGTAAATTGGGGACTTACTGGAGGAACATTGGTAATTTTTCAGGTTTATATGGATGCCATTTAGACTAGATTGCTTTAGTGCTTCATCTGATTTTGAGCCCTCTTTAACTCAGATTTGAAGTTTATAGTTTCTATGCTTCTGAGATTATTCATATCTTCTCATACTCTTGTGAGTATTGGGAAGTTGACAGTAATATTAGAAAGTACACAGAATATAAGTCAGTCACTCAAAAGTATGCAGCAAACACATGGGAAAGTTGGGGCTTAAAGTCTTGTCTTCTGATTCCTAATTCAATATTCTTTCTACTTCAAATCTTCCCACGTCTTTACTATGTTTGTACTATCTTCTCCTGACATTTAACCTCCTAAGCTTTCTTTTAGCAACTGTACTAAGGGAATGATTTTGAGGTCTTAAAATGTTTAAATTCCAGGAGCATGTGCAAGACAAGAAATTGAATTTTCCAATTAAGGTAATTATATCAGTTTCTTAAAGTCCATAAATATTGATGCATTATGAATCTATTATTTTTCAATATTTCATTCAAAAAGGGATGGGGGAATGAAGTTGTATTTCTTGACATTATTTTCATTATTTCAATTTCCTCATGAAACTTAAAATCATTAGGCCAATAATTCATGATGACATGAAAATAATGCTTTAAAAATCCAATGTCAGAATATTGATTGTTTTTAAAAAGTAAGATCTTACAACTTGCATTTGGCCAGCATAGCTGAATAGTATTCTAATCACAGCTTACCTTGCATTTGCAAGAACACGTCCTAGAATTTAATATCATAAATTATCCTTACTTAAGTAAATATTGCATTGTTAAATAATCAGTAATAGTAACTATAACTTAAAATTAGAGTAGGAAAAATATAACAAATATAAACCATATTAATGAACAAAGCACATGACCTTTATTGGTATATAAAATATCCATATTGCCAATTAGTGACACTCTCCACAGTTCCTGAATAATTACATCTTATTGGAGCCATTTTACTTGTCCCCTCAAAATGTTTTGCTTTAAATGTAAAAGCAAAACCTCTCTCGATCTAAAGTGTTTTGTAGCTCACCATGTTACCAATGCAGACATTTACACGAAGGTAATATTTTATAATATTAAGCATAATTTGTTTTACTTTGAAGCCCAGTTGGTTTTAGAAATAAATAACAAATTCTAAGTTTAGTTCAAAAAGCAGGATTTGAAATTTGAAACAGTAATCTTAGTAATATACCTTTTCAAAGCTTTAAAAATTAACTAGTAGTATAGGAAAGAAAAGAACACACAAAACCAAAGGGTTCAGCCAAAACCAAGGATTACTTTGGAATCTAAGTGTAAAAGTTCTTCTGGGGAAGATCCAGCATTTAACCTTCTTCATGTACGTGTAGTTCTAGTAATCAACAAATAAACTTATCTCTTGAATATAATGCTGGTGGAGAACCACAAAGCACTAGGAAAAACATACAGGCAGCCTCAGCCTTGCAGCACAGTCAAAAATACTCAAGTGGCCTGCAACTATTACTTAAGCCTCACTGAATGTCACACTAACTCCTAGAGAGTGACTTGAGAAACGGGAAATGTCATCTGGATTGCCTTTTGATATATGTGTAATAGAACCGAAGAAACTGAAGTGCCTGAAAGGACAACATGATTAATCTGAATGTGAACAACATTTCTCTGAACCAATGATTCCTTTTATGGTAGGGAAATGAATACACTTCACAACTTTCATTTTAGGTCAGAGGCAGTGCAGCTTGTGTTACAACTGAAAAGAGAAATACTAAAGATAAAAGAAAAAGAGGATGGTGCCGAAAATAAACATGTTCAGCAGCCATTGTGATTCAACTTACCCTGACGTGCTTTTCATGAGATGAGAAGGACGGATGGAAAAGAAAAGCACACAAATGTTAATGGATACATTTCAATCCAAAGAAAGCCATGGAATAAAACAAGAGCATCATTTCAGATGTGTGGAAGCTCAGATACGAGAAAGACATGGTATTTTTTTTTTTCACCATGACACACATACTCACTGCGTCCAAAAGCATAATCAGGCTGAGGGCAGTTCTAATAGTTGACCAGTAAGTCTGTCTCTTGAAAATGAGCCACTCTGAAACATGCATGACCACGTTTTCCCAGCCTCTAGTAAACCCCCAGAGGAAGTCAGGCAGCTTGTTAAAGAATATTTTTTGCCTCAGGCTACTCTTTACAAACAGAAGCAGTAACTTACTAAGTGGTGATCAGATTCTCATACAGATTTAAAAGCTTACTGTTAGAGCTTAAGAAAAATACAGCAGACTTTTGGAAAGGCAGCAACTTGAAGAAAGCACTGGTTTGAGGGTCAGAATGTCTGGATTCTAGTTCACGTACATGGTTTCGTCAAAATCACTAGTAGGTTCTGATGTTCAATCTCCTGAACTTAATTTGAGGCAAGAAGAAATTTGTACATTCCAGATCCATAATTTTATAATTCTAACAAGTGCTGTAACAATAATAATTATGTGCCAGTAATCAGATCATGAGAAAGTATAAAACAAATTCTATCACTCTTCTTCCCCTGCCACACGGAATTCTTCCTCCTCTATTTGAACTGCCAAAATAAATGTTGAGCTGTGCTAACTGGGTGTCTTTCAGTAGAAGCATTTATTTATCTGGACAGATGTTTATAAATGTTGCTCTGAGGGAGAAAATGAACTAGATTGGTTCACCAACGCTACCAAAAATCATCACAGAAACGTAGATTTAAATGTAGTGTTTGAAGTAGCCCACTTGTTCCCTGGATAGAATAGAGGCACTGGGAAAATATGGAATTTAAATAATCCAACCAAAGGCCATGAGAATATTATTTAAAATTTTCTGTACAAGCATAATAGACTAATTCTTAGAAAAATAAAACTTACTATAGCTCATAAAATAGAGTCAATATAACAAAATATGAAGCAGAGATTCCTATCTAAGAAATGAGGCAAGTTAGAGAGCTCCCTTTTCTATTGCACAATCATTATAAAGAAAAGCTGGACGTGCGATGCCACACCCTGCACATGCCTCCTCCAAACACATTCATTCAGAGAAACTGTGTATTCTTTCATTAAATGTGCATTTTAGAGAAATGCATGTTCTTTGACCTTAGCTGCAGAACAGCTGTGGCAAGCTCTTTAAATTTTCACATAAACGGAAACATAATTGTCCATACAAATTGGCATCACAATGTCCTAAGAAGTTTAAGGCATATTTCTTACATCATATATGCAACATAAAGAAAATTAAGACCCCAAAGAGATACATTCCAGGCGGTTAAAGTGGTTTTCCTGTCAACATACCTGTGAACTCTTTGATGAGTTCTGAGAAAAGGGCAATTTCTGTGCTCTTCATGAAAATTGCCAGAAGTATTTGGGGCCAGTTATTACCATGGACAAAATAATCTTCCTCAGTCTACTAGCTACCTAGGAATTTCTCTCCAATAAAACAAGTTGAACAAATCTGCACACAGTGGAATATTAATATTTCTCACATATTTATTTATCATTTTTAAAATAGGAAACTTGTACCTACAGAAATACCCTGAATATAAAACATAAGAGAAATGATGAAAATAAACAGGAAACACAAATATAAAGGCATCACTCAAAAAGTATTGCTTAAAGTTCTAATATATTTATCGATGTATATAAGTTATCTGACTTTTCATAGTTTTTATGAACTTTCTCCTCCTCTATAGTCAATTAGTTTAAGAGTAATACTGAGCAGCTATTTCACTTTAGAATATTAAGTATTTCAGCTCACGACCTTCAAAAAAATATGTTCTGCAAAGGACAAAGCTATAATTGTAAATAACTCTAAGAGAGTTTGTGATAATATATTATAAATTCATATCAGAGGTAATATATATTTGCATAATTTTTTTGGTCTGGATAAAGTGAATTTTCTTCTTATAAAAACTGATATTCTTTTCTACATGCAGTTACTTACAGGAACATATAACCTCTTATTCTTTTTCTTTCTACTCCAGATTGTCAAGGTTACGAGACTAGCAAGAGAGATTCTGGTCAAGAATTAACATTTTTCAGTTAAAGACCACTGTAAGTAATAGGCAAATAACAATTTTTCATTGACTTAGAAAACAGGTTTTAAGGTACCCTCTAATGAATAAGGTCAATCCAGTTACTGGCACAATATTTTCCTTGGGAACATCAGCATACATCCAGACACAAACAAGAAGACATTATCAACTAACGTATATCTTATATTCCAAAACAGGATTCTTAAATGTTTAAGTTGCCTCACTTTAATCTTCTAGATCTCTTACTGAATGAATGGGCCTTCTGTTTATAAACTAGCTAACTTTGAATGTACAACTTCATATTAGAAATAATTTACTAAATGAACTCCATATGTGGAATATAGTTGCCTCTTGCTTCTTAAGGTTCAAGTTGGTGACTCAGAAATTTTAAAAATCAATTACTAACACCAGATTGGGAAGTGAACAGATAGTAACTGAAGTGGAAAAGTGGAATGAAGAAAGGATTTCTTTCAATAGGTGAAACTTGAGAATGTTTAAATGCTGATGGCCGCAACACCGAAGAGAGCAGAATTTGAATGTGTAAGTACTAGTGGGAAACTGGCACAACGTGACAGACAAAATGGGAAAGGATGCTCTTAAGTAAGAAGAGATTAACCTAGTTTCTGTAATAAAGCAGGATGGGGGCAAGTGTTAGTGTGGATTTGGCAGCAAATAATTCAGAGGACTCAGATTGGTCTCTTTTTTTCTCTCCCTCTGAAGTAGAATGTGAACACACCTGCAGAAGATGTGGGTCTGAGGACAGTGGAGGTTTCCAACAGAAGTTGTAGAGAGTAGAAAGAAGATTGGTGAGAGAAAAGTACTGGGATTACTTGGCAGTGTTGAATTCCCAAATGAAGCTGGTCCAAATTTCCCTGCATTAATTTTCTCCTGCAGCACAGAGGTGCCCAAATGTAGCCATGGAGAAAGAATATTCATTGGTGGCTGTAGTTATGATGTGGATGTCACCAAATGTAAGAGGAGTGATGGGCTTTAGGAATTTTTGAGTGTGGTGAAATTATGGACATAGAATTCAAGCTAAATAGGGAGACAGAAGAGGACCAAATGGGGCTGATGCACTGGGAAAGGATAGAAGTTTTTAAAAAGACGACAGTGGAAGAAGTTGATAAAGGGAGCTGAAGGGAGGAGATAGGAAGAAATGATATGCTTGAATTAGTAATTTTCGAACAGGAATGATTTGGGGATGATGACAAGATTCAGAATACAGCATGAGAGGTGTCTGACTTGGAGTAGAGAATGACATTGGAAGTAATGAAGCTGTGAACTTAAAGGTTAAGTTGTGAAAGGTTGTTCTATGTGGATACAAGAGCACCCGGGGTGATGGCAGAAACTGCTTTACATATAAACACAGATGATGGGACACAGATAAAAATAAACGGCGAAGCACATTTCTAGTGATCCTTACAAATGAAAGAAAATGGTTCAGAAGTTTTAAGTATGGTTCATCATCATACTTCTTCAGAAATAATTTTTCTTTAAAGTTAATATTGATTCAAAATAGCTAAAATATTTGAGACTCTTTAAAAGAGGTTAAAAAATCTTTATTCTTCCAAGAATTTTTGTTATTCATTTGCTTAGCAATCATACCCCAGTCAAGCCCCAAATTAAAATTTTAAGTATGTAGAATCTGAAGTAAAGACATTTAATTGTATGTTCGTGTATATATATATATATGCATAAAATATAACATATATACACATACATATATATTTTTGAATGAAAAGTCTTTTGTTATAGAACTATTTTTTATAAAATCCTAGCAATAGGACATAATCACTGCCCTTCTTAGAAATGTGGAAACAAGGTAGAGAAGCTTGCTTCCCGAAAGGCTAATTTTAAATAACTATGGGAAAAAAGCACATCTTCAAAGTCCTTATAAAAATTACCATACAGAGCTAATATAAGAGCCTATATTTGTGGAAATAAATATAAAGAATACTCTCCCAATTAAGATGTCAGTCTGCATTATATTTAAATTTACCTTGATTAGTCACTTTTTTCCTTTTAATAAAGGAACTTAATTATCCTTGCTATTAGGCACTAACTTTGAACGTTTTACTGGGATGAATAACATTAGACTGATTCAAGCACACATTTAAATTTCTTACATAGCTTATTTATTAGTGATCATTACTATTCTTTTTTTTTTAACATCTTTATTGGAGTATAATTGCTTTACAGTGTTGTGTTAGTTTCTGCTGTATAACAAAGAGAATCAGCTATACATATACATATATCCCCATATCCCCTCCCTCTTGTGTCTCCCTCCCACCCCTCTAGGTGGTCACAAAGCACCGAGCTGATCTCCCTGTGCTATGCAGCTGCTTCCCACTAGCTATCTATTTTACATTTGGTAGTGCATATATGTCAGTGCTACTCTCTCATTTCATCCCAGCTTATCCTTCCCCCTCCCCATGTCCTCAAGTACATTCTCTATGTCTGCGTCTTTATTCCTGTCCTGCCCCTAGGTTCATCAGAACCATTTTTTTTTTTTTTTAGATTCCATATATATGTGTTAGCATATGGTATTTGTTTTTCTCTTTCTGACTTACTTCACTCTGTATGACAGACTCTAGGTCCATCCACCTCACTACAAATAACTCAATTTTGTTTCTTTTTATGGCTGAGTAATATTCCATTGTATATATGTGCCACATCTTTATCCATTCATCTGTCGATGGACACTTAGGTTGTTTCCATGTCCTGGCTATTATAAATAGTGCTGCAATGAACATTGTGGTACATGATTCTTTTTGAATTATGGTTTTCTCGGGGTATAGGTCCAGAATTACTATTCTTTTTTTTTTTTTTCAGAATTACTATTCTTATATCAAACTTTGGGATAATATGTGTGGCTAATTATATCAGAAAAAAAATCAACTTTATAAAGCAGCTACACCACTTTGAAATTACCTCCATTTCTCATTCTTAAAAAAAGGTGTTTAATTTGAATACATTTGTTGCTCATTTTGAAGGATGGGATGGGGTCAGATAAGAAACTAATTATTCTCTACGAAAAAAATTATGTTACTCTTTTCAGAGTATAAAGAGAGAGATTTTTTTTGACTCCTCATGGAGACCATTTAAAATTAGATAGGGTACTCAAGGTCCAGCTGAAAGACTGGACTACATACTCTTTAAATTGTGGCCTTATCCCGAATCCTAAATAATTCAGAGAAAACAGGGCTCAGGAAACCTGCACTTTTATTTACCACAGTGCTTGGAAAACTATGTTTCTTCATGTGTGGAGGAAATAGCAGTTTCTACCTCAAAATGTTTGTAAAAACTTAAAGAGAAAATACATGTAAAATGTGTAGAACAGTGCCTTGCATACTGCAACTACTCAGTGTGATTATTAAATATTTATTACATATAAAGTAGATCATTATTATCATTACTACACAAAGGATGAGGAGGAAGATGGAACAGGATATACGCACACAAGGAGACAGAAGTAGTTATAAACAAGAAATAGATATTAAGTATATTAAGAACATAACATGTAAGATGGGAAGTAGAGACAGATAAAGCTGGTGACATAAACAGGAACCAGATAATATAGGGATTTAGGGGCTATATAAAAGCATTTGGAATTTATCCTAGGGATGCTAGGAAATGATTGAGCGATTTTAGGCAAGTTTAGAAATATGATTTAGATAGATCTCTTTAACTGAAGTGTGAAGAATGGATTAGAAGAAGGCAAGGCTGGAAGTACAGACATTGTTTTAGTATGATGGCCTGAGAAAGAAAAGAAGAAAATCAACATGCTTGAGAGATTTTAAAGAGCTAGCATCTGGAGTAATAGTATAGGGAGGTGACAGTGATCATGTACGCAGGTGCCTAGAGGAAGGGTAAGGACAAGGCAGAACGAGGGGTAAAGGCAAAGCCCAGATTTCTGGTTTGGTCATCTGGGTGAAAGTCACTGCCCTAGTTCCTGTTCCATATTCTTAGTTTTTCGTCTTCTTTTTCCACCCAGCTTCTAGTCATGTGTTCATTTATTCTGAACATATGTTTTGAGTACCTACACTATGCCAAGCATTGCAAATGTTTAAAAAAGTGGAGGTTCTCTGCATCTAGTTCTTTGAATTGTGTAGAGAATCACAGAATCCCTAGGCAGGGGCAATTTAAAGAGCATGTAATCCAATCTCTCAGCTGAAATTTGAATCCCTCATTTAATAATTTTGCCACGTCCATATGCTTGGCAGGTCTATGTTGGACATAATCATGAGGAACAACTCTCTTTCTAAGCGGTCAATTCTTCTCAGATCTGTGATTGTTAACAATTCTTAGATGCAGCTCAAATTTATTTGTAACAATCTCTCACTTTTGGCCCAAGATCTTGTCATGCAGCCAAAAGAATACACCTGATTGCTCTTTTTCTTAGCAGCATCTGGATCTTTGTTGTCTACACTCCACATGTTCCTAATTATTTCTAACACTGCTTGAAGACATGGTTTGGTGTCATCTTGTTATGCTGGTCATGTTCCTCTGAATATATGTCTGAATACATCTACTTCAAGCCTGTTTCCCAGAAATTAACCGAATATCCAGCTATGATCTGGTCAGTGCATAGAGTTTTGGCCTTATCAATTGCTTTTTGGATATTGGAAATCAATATCTTTATCAGGCATTGCTAATTTGTCTTTTTTTGGTAGAAACATTTTTCTTAGGAGCTGCAGTTAAATGATATATATCCCCCTATACACAAGTAATCAATATGTATGGTCATGAAGTTGGATGCAGATTTATATAAATGACCCTATTAAACTTCATCTTGTTAGATTTGCATCTCTCTTTAAAGGTCTTCCTTAAATAAAATTATTTATCTAAAACTTAACTATGTCCTTTAGCTTCATGCTTTCACAAATCTCATATTCGTATTTAAATCAAATATGAAAAGGCTGAGTCCACCACCTTCTGTTTCACTCAGTCATCATCAAGTCACTTGTTCAGCCCCTGTGATTACAACAGTCCCACCAGTTATATTTCCATGTTGTTAGTCTCATTTCAATCTTATGTTCATTTAGAAAGTAATTGAAATACCTTGCTAAACTCAGTATGTGGTATTTCAACAGCATTTTCCCTCATCTACATGTCTGGAAAATGTTTGAAAAGTTTAAGGACACAGCTTATTCTTAAGGAACTCCATTTACTCCTGGTGATCAATAATCCCCTTTCTTATTGTTCAAAAATAACCTAATAGATGTTTCACATTTATTTTGGGAACTAACAGTGAGGTGACCAGTCTTTAGCTCAGAGAACATCCGTTAAATAAGAACGTTAGGTGGCTTTAGGCTTATGGCACTTTTCTCATTCTATTCAAAGAACAGAGACTTAGAGAAAGGATCATGGCCACTGAAATACTTAAGTGCAAAATTTATTTTCATGACTGTGTCTCTATAAGCTCTTTGAAGAGTGGAACTGTATAATTCAAATATCAGTAGTTTCTAACACAGTTCTTGGGACATAATAGGCACTAAGTGAATGAGTGAAAAGTTATCATTTGCATGTTCCATTAATCCAGGATTTACTTCAATCAAGACAAACAATATGGATTTTATTTTTTAGAAAAGGTGGTCAGTCTTCTGGTACATGTAACTATCTTGAGTTTTCACTTACTATCATTAATTCTTATCTTATTCTTTTCATTTTTCATGGACAGCAAATATGGAGACTATACAGGGCTTCTGGTTCTACGTACTCTGTAATCTATTAACATTGCACCATAGGTTCATAAGAGCAGCCCTATTTCCTCCATGTTTTCTTCCTTCCTCCATATGTATATATATATAAAAAGCACATTGGTTTTCCTCAGATTCATTTTTCCTAACAAATTTCAATGGATTTTGGCTTTTAGCCTTTGGCTATTAGTACTTTTTAGTTTCAAGAAATTCTTAGAATTGTCCATGGCTGGAGCTTGGCAGGGCTATCCATGATCAGATGGTAAGGCAATGATAGCTCTAGCTCACTGCAGGCAGAGAGGACAAACTTCTGGAATTCCAAGTAGGAAACTGTGACACATTTTCCCAGATAAATATTGAGAACATTGGGTTTAGGTTCTGAAATATTCTACTTTTATTAGAGTGTTTTGAGTTGGTTGCCCAAGAGTGTTCCCCTGTAACCATGTCTGTGCTAAATGAACTCTTGACTATAACTAATTGATCCAAGTACAAATATCTCTTCTACATTAGGCCAATCAGATTCTTTCAACTAGGAACTTAAAAATGTGAAATAGAAAAGATGAGTTCTTGACAACACTCTAGAGAAGTATTTCATAATCTGTCATAGTTGAAATTTTAGAGTTGTCCTGGCACTGTTGCTTCTGCAATCTCTGAGATACTCTAATATCCTACCAGTGAATTCCCCTTTTTGTTTTATTCAGCCAAATTTAGTGCCTATAACATTCTTACAAAATATATTTTTGTGGGGGAAGCAAAGACATTTACCTTCCATATATATGACCTTACTTACATGGGAAAATGTATTTAAAGCTTCTAACACATGTCTTACAAATTAACCTCTGGAATACAACTCATTTATAAGTTTAACTTGGCACATAGGCACTTAATAAATATTTATTGTATGAAAGAATGTTGTGGAGTTTCTGTGATACCTTTAATTATGAATATTTTCAGTGACATTTATTTTGCTTAGAGATATGCAAACTCTGAAACTTCCAAATGCCAAAGATTAAAAGTGCCAAGTCTCAAAACACATTGACGTCTATGCGCTGAAGGAGACCCTTAGGATTGCAATGGAAATAAATTAACTAAATCTATAGAGCTTCACTTTTATGTCTTTGAAGTTCTAACATAAAGATTCATTGGTAGCGATTAACTGTGACTGTTATGCTCCAAGGATAAAACTACTTCTCTGGAGGATGCTGCCGATAGCTGAGTTGGAATGTTAATTTCATTTTAATGATGTTGAAAAATTGATTTCAAATACGAAATCCATATTCACTTAGCAGTGATATCCATTCAGGAGAACATAGCAAATCTAACATATAATAATATATTACCTATATTATAACTAAAGATTGAAAATGATAAATTAGTCAGTATATTAATATTCATATGGTATCTTTCAATTTAGTCTCAAGATACAGAAGATTTCAACATGCATATATGTTTTAATAAAAAAATTACACAGTGTTAAAATGCAGGAGAAAAACATTAGCAGAAAAAAAATGACACAGATATTTCAGGATTTGTATTTCTGGAGCTAAGTAACCATTCACTGGGTATTCTGTCAATTTTAATACAGTCACTGCGTATCAAGGACTGTCGTGAGAGTTAGACAGGTGTATTACTACTGAAACAGACAACTTCATCTTTAATCTCATAAGTCTCTGTAAAAATAAGCTTCTTAGAATCAAAGTTAAGTCTAGAAATAAAAATCTTTTAGGTCAATACATGTAACACAGTCTAGTCTAACAAGTCTTTAGATTGAAAGTATGAAATAGAAAAATGAAACATAAAAATCATTTGAATATAAACATACTTATGACATTTCTGAACCTCAAAGATAAAGGGAGAACTCAAACTTTCAGGAGAGAGAGAGAGAGAAAGAAAGGAAAAAGAAATCCTATACGTTATACGTAAAAGAATGACAATCAGTTGACATTAGACATAACTGGAAGCGGGAAGAGCAGTATGTTTAAAGTTTTGAGGAAAAATTATTTTAAACCAATACTTTTACAATTTTCGATTAATTTTATGCATAAAATATATTTACAGATCTTAAGAAGTTTGTCATAAACCTTATCAACACATTTCCAGAGATGGTGATATGGGAAATTGGCAGCTAAATATGTTCCAGGAGAAAAAATAAGGTAAGAAATCTGAAGAGATATTAATACAAATATATTGATACTTCTAAAACTCTTTTCTAGGCAAAGATGCTAACGACATAAAATTTCATTTTCTTCCTTGTGAATTCATAGTTATTGATTCTAGAGTAACATATTTATGGAATAATAATATTGTAGATGCTATTTTTAAGGGAGATGGGGCTTATACTTGCACATCTTGGAAACCTATGACTACCCAGCTCTTTCTGTGTCAGGTAACTTTATCTAACTTGGGGGTTCAGTTTTAGGAACCTCCCTTTTTCCCATATACCTAACTCATGTTCTATCAGCTGTATCAGTAATAAAGCTGACATTTTGATCTCTTTTTGTCTGACTCCTTTGTCTATTACCAAATAAATTCTAAACTTTGGCAAAGAACAGAGTTTCTATTTACTGGGTATTAAAATACCCACACCTAGATTCTAAGTGAAGTTCGGGGAGTTTGGGAGTTAAAGAACATTCATAAATTGAGGATTTTGGTGGGCCAGACCATGTACGTTTTTGACCTTGCAGTAGCTTCTATTATGCTGTGCAGTTATTTTTTGGAGTTGTGTGGTTGACTTTCATTGGCCATCCTGAGCAAGTAGCTTTAGGTCTTAGTCTAAAACATTTGCTGGAGAGCTAAGAAAGGGAAATAAGTTCTTGAAGATCAGGATGATAAGTATAAAAGAGAAGAAGTGAAGTTCTCAGGTCTAGTCTTAGAAATGGGGAAGATGTTCAGTTTGTGTTAAATCAGAAAAGATGCTTGCCATCCAATGAAATCAAACAAGGGATGATGGAAAAGATCTCAGAGAGTAGTGACACATTGAGAAAACTGTGGAGAATCATAATTTTAATACAGAGACACATATTGCAAATAATAAGTGACTCAATCCTTAAAGATTAGGAGAACTATATGACAAGACTGCAGAAAAACTGGTCCAATTTTAAAGGGGAAGCCTAGACAAATTAATATGAAGTACTCGAAGGATTACAAGATGAGTTTCAGTTTGATGCAATTATTGTAGGTATTGACTGTACTCTATATAAGCCTGATGACGAAATTTATGGAATTAAAGATTTAAAGTAAAGTACAACAAAGATAAGATGTAGTAAAAATGAACCAGGTAGAACAACAATAGATTGACTTTAGACCTTAAGATTAGATGTTGTTCTGATGGAAGAATAGCACCTGAGTGATAATACACAACTCAGGAAGATAATGCTCAACTCAAGAATTTTTAGAACAGTAGGTGCTTTAACAGATCCAGTATTGTTGATTTCCTATTTATCATCATAGGACAGTAGCTAGAAATATAAGAAAAACAAATGTCTGCACCAGAAAGCAAAGTAGAAGTAGAACAAAGTAGGAACACAGACCAAGTAAAATGCTTTAATCTACACGTGTTTAATTTGCTGGATGGTAAATGCACCTCAAATTTGACCTTTGTTTGGGACTGCTAACATTGCAAATTTCTGAACTTTGCAAGAATTTGGAATGTCTTGAATGCTGCTTTCTGAAAGTATGTCCCCCATATGGTTTTTAAAAATGTGTCATAAGTAACTTATTTAAAGATTTCTTCCAATTAAATTTAAACTCACAGATTGTCAACTGTAGATACCTGATATCCTAGTAAAGTTAAAAAGAAGACTTTTTTCCAGCTCTGCTATTCCCACAGGTAGACTAATGAATCTCTGATACGAACTTTGGTACAGTGATCATAGGTCTAAGTACTATGTCCTGGACACATCATTTGGCTTGGTCATTAGATAAAATGTAGAAAAACAACTGTTAAGAAACTACAGTCATTGCAACCATGCATGTACAATCTATAGTGTTCAACATTTTGAAATAGTTTGCTCCATTTTTTTGTGTATTTTTCCAAAAAAAGTACTTGAATTTTTTTCCGTCTTGAAAGTAGACAAGTACACATGAAATTTGAACACAGAAAAGAGTATGATTCCTTGAAACACACTTAAAGAGGATATGGTGTTTTTTTAAAAAAAGAATATTGGAATTGCTTAAATAAAATTGTAAATGCTTTAGAAAATTTGAGAGCGTGATCAATATTTAATCATAATTAATAATACATTTGATAGAAGTAAATTTTGAAACTATGTCATTTAAAAATAATTTACCTTGCTTATCTTGTAAAACCCATTACATGAAGGCACTTCACTCTTTGGTAACCCAGAAACCCAGGCATGGTGCCATGGAAGTCCTGAATAAGTGTTAGTTAGCACTTCCTTATATGTCTTACAAATACAGATTGCATATTTGTGCTCATAGGGCTTTGCTATGAGATTATCAATAGTAAGAGAGATATTTCTGTCCTTTCATTGATTAACAATGCTAGCCTTGTTGGATCCATTTTAACCCAAATATTATTATTCTATAGGAAATAGTTATGCTAAGGAATGTTAGCCTTTGTTGTATTATAGTTTGTTTTTAATATTCTTCTTAATATTCAAGACTAGTATTCTATTTACTACATTTAAAAATTATATTTTGCCAAAACATATTGCGAAATGAAACAATAAAGTCAAGCATAGTAAGATCTCAAACCAAGTCCAGAACTAAAATCACTTTCTGACTATGAGGATACTTAGGATTCAAGAAATAATTGCATAAAATTAATATCAAATCAATCCAACAGTGTGTAAACTTAACAATTGCTAAACTTTAATTCTAAATTTATGATATTGTCAAGTCATTGTATTGGAATTTTTTAACTTTAGTAGCTGTTAAAATGGACACTTAACTTGGTCCATAAACAACAAATGAACTATGTGAGGCATTGCCTTATATGCAATATGAAAACTGGCCAGATTGCCATTATTTGTAAATATTTCATTGTGGGAAAAATGAGAACTAACTTTTAAGGGAAATAAACCATGTCCATTAGCCAGGCTAGGTTTTGATTATTCTTATTCATTTAGATTTAAAGCAATCTTAAATAAATACATTCAAAATCCTTTAGACATCAAATAAATTTTAGAGTCTATCAAAGGAGATTTTTTTTCTCAGTAAATAACCATAAAATATAACATTTATTGATAGGAACAGATTGTGATAATATTTAAATACACTTTTGAGTAATCAGTAATGAAAGAGGAAATATTTATTAGTGTGGAATGTGACTGAGCATTTAATTGTCTTCAAGAAATAATGCTCTCACGGTCACTTCTTTTTTCTGCACAGTATTCCTACTAAGTTTAGGTATATAACTAATTTTAGTAAGTAGAAAATTAATGACACAATTAGACTAGTGGACTTTTCTACAACTTGTAACTACATATTTCTTCATTATTAGCAAACATCTGCAAAGCAAGCGAGAAGGCAAAATATGAAGTAAATTAATTAGCCTGACTAGTATAACCACGTGCACATTAGCCTGACTAATGTAACCATGTTACAATAATGATGACTAGAGCAATGAACATTCTTTCATAGGAAAGAAGGTTAATATGAAAACTATAAACACAATGTAATATTTGAGAGGGAAGAAAAGGAGTAACCAACCAAATGATTCTGGAATAAAGAGAAATTCTTTGGATTTTAAAGAACATGGTCTAAAGGTCCTATTTCATCAGTGAAAATGTTACTAAGCTTTTAAAAAATATGTTATATATGGACCCACTTGCTTTCTAACAGCTGCTGAGACTCCAAAATTGCCAGTTTTGCAAGTCATTTAAAGGTTCCATATTATACATGAATGAAAAAAATACACTATCAGTTTCCTGACAGATGCAAAACAATCTGCTGTGAGTCTAAAATAAGTTTATGTTCAATCAGTCAGAGAAACATTCTCCTTTTAAGTACTCCATTTTAAGAGGAGGTCCTTTAACTGTTGTGAGAGGAACATGAAGTTGGATACTCTCTCATTTTATCATACCAATTCAGTACTGAATTTAACATCAAATGGAATATTACATTATTTGTAAGGCTACATTTAAATATTTTAAATATATTTGAGTTTTGAAATAAATGATCTCTTAGAAAAAAACTGTTTATTTCTACTATGGGCCAAAGATTTTTATTTTAATAGTTAGCCCATTATAACCATGAAACTGGTGCACCAAATAGTTTTAGGGAAGACCAGGACACTACTGGCCTCTGTCTATTGTTTTGTTTCCAATTACTCTCTTTTTAATTCCCCACAAACAATGACACAAAGTAAGTAAAAGTTAGAAAAAGGAGGAAAAAAAAATCTCCAAACCTACTTTTTCTTCAGTCTTCTATCCTTCTCAGCTTGAGTTCCAAGTTTGCCTAACCCCAGGGACTCCTGAGCTGCAGCTTCAGTCTCCATAAAGCCTCCTGTGAAGAAGTAACTATTCATATTAGGTTGGATATATTGTGTCAATTCTGAAATTAAATTTTTAAAAGTTTATTTGAGCAATTGTTTAGTGTTACATTTTTAAAAAAAAATTTTTGGCCTGCCTTTGTATTTCTAACACAATATGCATTCAATGGCATGGGTACATACATAAACATACACTGAGACAATGAAAAAAATAAAAGGTACCTCTTGGTAGACCATTCAATTGCACCTAGTAGCAACATAATACATGTAGCCTGTACACTGACACTTGAATATATAGTTTGAAAGCTATGAGGTCTATTTTTCCTTACGAAAAATGAAAAAACTGTGCAGTGTGTGAGGTTTTTTTCGATGTTTGAAACGTGAAATTTTTCATATATAATGAAATAAATGATAGCCCAATGAGCAGAAACTCAGGTGTATGCCTTCAATTCCAAGTTGAGAGAATGGAGAAACATTTGCTGAGTTATCAAAACTTTCTGTATCTTGTTCTGGAACTCTCTTCTGCTCACCTGGATGACTCCTATATCCTTCAGTACCAACGTAACTTCCAGAACTTCCTATGTTCTGGCAGGCTTTGTTTTGTTTTGTAATTTTTATAGTAATACCTGAAAAAATTCTAAATCTTTCTTCAAAAGACCCTGGCAAGACTTGTTTTTACCTAGCAGGTCATAAATTATTTGATGTAGTGTCAGTTTTATTGGCTTTGGGGTATATCCGATATATATAACCTTGGAATAAGAGAAGGAAGAAAGGAAAGTGTGTTGGGCACCAAACAATTTTACAAAGCAATTATTTAGTATCTTTAAACATATCATTGTTCATAAATTATCTGTTGTAATTGAAAAATGAGAACTTAATCCTGGGCTCTGTTTTCTCTTTGCTATTTACTATGTAAAAAACATGAAGTCAAGGTAAATGAAAAATGCTCATTATTTTTAAGTTGTTTTAATTGGAAGAGATTTAAATTTCCATTTAAGCTCAAGATTAAGTAGAAAGATTTAAGCTAATATTAACTCTTAAAAGTCTACACAAAAACATTCACCAATATATCAGTAAATAAGTACTATTAAAGATAATTTTGTTGTAATTATTTTTCATAATTCATTTTAACAAATAATTTAAATACTCAGTATTATTAATTCTGGATCATTGATATAAACAAGTTAATCTCATAGCCTACTAACTCTGTTACTGAACTGGATAATTATAAGAAAGTCCTCTTTAATTGAAAACACATTGATTGCTGTCTAGATCTTATTCAGGGATTCAGAGTTTGAGGACTGAAATTTATTCAATTATGCACATATGCAATTAATACTTAAAGAACTTTTTATTGTGAATGATTTTTGTTGTTGGTATCATTAGGAAAGTCATCCACTAGTTGACTAAAGTACTCTTGGGAAACATTTTTAAATGTGGGAATTTCCATTATGCACAGTGAGTGAATATTTTCATTTTATTTCTCTCATTGGTATACTTGTCCTACTGTACATCCATAAATTACTATTCACAATCTGCAATTAACAATAAAATTGTTCTCTTGAAACATAAATGGAAATGAATAATGATTCACTTAAAAGTTAAAAATTCTTGATCAGTCCAGATGGGGACACAGAGATTGATGAGTAGACCCATTCTATAAACAATGAGACATTTTCAACCACTACACGGTTGAATGAACCAGGCTTTTTGCCCTTCTGAGCAAAGAACATTTTAAATTTTTAAATTTAAATTTTAAATTTAAATGATTTAAATTTAGATTTAAATTTTTTCAAGAACCCAACATTTTAATTAGAGAAAAGAACAGTTTTTAAAAAAATTAACGCTCTGGAGGAGAAACAAAGAGAGCTCTAGAGGAATTTTGTGAGTCAAAACTAGACCCAGAAAAAGTAGATATTAGACTTTTCTTCTCATAAATAAAATTATAAAAATAAAAAGCATGAGGAGCTTGGAAATACTCTGAGCACTTCAAAATCTAATATCCTTTGAAAAGAATTTAATAAAGAATTGTCGACACATCCCGTTTGAAAATGCCAATAGAAAATGACACTTAAGGCCATAGTAGGCAAAATTATTTTTAAGCAGCATATGTAGAACCGTACCCTTAAGCAGGAGCAAAAGTCTAATTATATGCATTTTTTAAGCCCAAATAAAACATTTCTAGATGAGAAAAACATTCTTTCATAGAACTGATCCAGCTGCCCCATAAATCCCAGGTTCGTCTTTCCAACCACCTGACCAGCTAACTGGTAGGATGACCTCAGTCAAACCAGCTTATGATGATTATCTAAATCTGGTGAGAGTCTGCTTCAACTTTTTCTAGGTATCAGTGGGATCCCATGGCTGTGTGGACTTTAGGAATATCTACTCATCTAGACCAATGTATTCATTAATCACATATGGCATTGAGTACTCGAAATGTGGCTGGTCCAACTTAAGTGCTCTGAGTATAAAATATGCAAAAGATTTTGAAAAAGATTTTGAAAACTTAGTACCAAAAAAAAGAAAATAAGATATCTAATTAATAATTTTATATTGATTACATGTTGAAATAATAATTTTTTCTATATTGGTTTAAATAAAATACATTATTAAAATTAATCGCCCGTCTCTTTTAACTTATCTTAATATGGCTACTAGAAAATTAAAAATTACATATGTAACTTATATTTGCAGCTTGCATTATATTCCTGTTCAGCAGTGCTATATAGTAATGGTTCTATACTGGAGACAGTACCAGTTTCCAGAGGGAATGTAAATATTTGCATATGTTGATGGAGGAAGAGGGCCACATTTTTAGATGTCACAACGACTGCAAAGTGCAACTGATATATATTAGGTAGGAGATAAGAAATCTAAACTTCCTTCAATGAGTAGAAAATTCTTTAGCTTGCCCATCTTGAAATGGCAAGAGAGTCCCCAATGAGAAACACTGGCTGGTGGATGCTAAGGGTTACTTATTCTCCAGGAGACCCCTTAGGAATATGGAGAGAGCATCATTAACTCCACCCATCTCATGGCATAAAGTGCTCAGGCATAGAAGGCTTGAGTCCCATGAGCCAGTGTACATTCAGATAATAAATTGCTTATCACCTTGTCAGCGGCCCCCTAGTGGTTGCATATGCAAAAGCCCAAGCCAAAATTCATGTCCTCAGTGAAGTTCTCTGGGCACTCTATCACTCAGGCACACTCTCTTTTGTGAGGTTGTGAAGGACTTGGAAGTGTTTGAGACAGGATAACTTTTAGGGTGTGAGGGGCCTAGTCAAATATTTTTCCAACCCCTTTCTATACAAACATTTTGAGTAACCCAAAATTAGTGGGACGGCAATCTAGTGTGGTCCAATCTCATATGATACCATTCTAACAGCAGGAGTGAGTGATTCCATTGTTAGACCATCCTTCTGAACCAGGGTCAGGCCACTGGTCCAGAACAACCCCATAGGCAAGTCTCTGGGCTCCCCAAGGAATCTGGTCAACCCCAGATACGAGGTAGGGAGTTAGGGAGAAACGGGGACCCAGGTGCACATGGTTTGGTTGGATTAGGCACCCTGCCCAGATGGCACTGCCTTCCTGGCTAGTTACAGGGTCTGAAAGGTAAAAAAAAATTTGAATGCTTCTAGAGACTCGACCTACACAGGTCCAGGTCTTGGGTGAGGGTGTTCTGCCCGGATGGCATTGCCAGCCCCAACCTCTCCCAGGCACCAGAAGGAAGGTTTTAGAGAATTTCAAGAGAGGTGCTACAAAGTGTGAGGTTACCTAAGACCCAGGCTGAGGAATTCGAGGAAGGACCTTCATATGCCCAGATCTTTGGATGGTACTTGTTGGAGATATCTGTTCATTAGGATTGTGAAGGCAAATATCTCTATGATGCCTGGGCCTCAGACTCCAATCAGAATAATTTATTTCATGTTGACTCTTGAGGTACAAGTCTGTAGGAATTTCTGGCCAAAACCCACATTGCAAAAGCTCTGTATCTCCATTTTTCCAGCAGAGTTCCCTGTTATCGTATTAAAAAGGGAACTCTAATTCCAGGGAGATTAAGACTATAATCTGCTGCTGATCAGTAGTTTTATCTTTCTTCTACTTGAACTCACTTCGGTATTAATCCATACCACTCATTTTGATTTTAAATGCACTTGAATTTATAAGTGATTACTTAATTGTTTCATGACTCTTAGTCTGTTAGTTCTCTGGAGGATGCACCTGGGCACTGTGCCTGGCTCATAAATGGTATGTAATAAATGCATTCACAATTGAAGCTAAAAAATGCTTTCTTCAAAAGAAGACCCTTTCACTATGCAGAGCATGACTCATCTCTAATTGATACTTTGGGAAATTATATTGTATTTTCTAGTCCCATAACATCTAGGAACAATCTGAATTTCGGGGTAAAGGCCAGCACAGCCACCCACATTTTACATGTAGAAAGGTACTTGCTAACTAATGCTGGTGCAATGTTGATGTTGTTTCTGTCAGTGTGAAATTATTTTCTTCATTATGCTGATTATAACAAATCAAAGAATTCAGACCATTATTACATAATCTGACAGATGACCATAAAGGAAAGAAAACTGCAATTTATCAGGCAAAAAAGTCTCTTTGAAATATATTGCTTCTCATATACACTTAAAGGAAATTTGCAAGAGTAGTTTTTATTTATTTTTTTTACTCAACAATATATGCATTTTATACATCTGTAATTAGAGATACTACCTGTATAATTTACATATATTTTTCTGCTTTTACCATTTTTTCCATAACTTTGCTATATTTTGATCAATTCTCCATTCTTGAAAATCTCTGTCTTTGATTTCTGTTTCCTTCTTGTAATGCCTCTTTTCTTTATGCTTACCATTCACTGTTGACATCTGCTAGGGTAGTCACGTGTGTTCTGTTCTTTTTTCTTTACAGTCATTATTATTAGGACTCTCTGAAGGCGTGGGAGGGCTGGTGTTTCCTAGGCAGTAAATGTGTTAAAATCATATGGAACAGATGACTCCCACGAAGTAGCAAATGTTTTAACACCACTACCTCTTCACTCTCTATTACCATTTTCCTAAGCTGGTTAACTGCCTCTAAAGCGTGGTACTTGATTGCTCTGACTGCTAACTCTCACTTCTGCTTGGATACTTGACCCTGGAACCTAGATCATTTCCTGTGCTGTGTCTGCTTCAATTTGCTGCCTCCTAATCTCTGCATCTCCAATCTCTCCACAGCTTGGTAACTTGACCCCCAATTTTTATCATTTCTTTTGCTTGATATTAATAATTTGGTTTCACACTCTGGACCCCAGACTGTACCCACTTCCTAACTAACCATAAAAAGAGCCAGGTTTCTTTCCATCATGTTTCCCTTGGAGTTTGTCCTATCATGTGGCTTCAGTACCCTTTTTTTCAGAGATAAGTCCTATTTGAAACTCAAGCTTTAACCTTTTCAATTCTGAAGGAAAACGGCACTTAGATGTTCCTAGTAGAATCAAACATATCCAGGGAGAGAAAAACTAATAATCTGAAATCTTTACTGACATTATGTCTATATGTTTTATAAGAAAATTTATAATATATTCTGTGATATCTTTTTTATTATTGCCTTGAATTATTCTTTACTTTTTATGCATTTGTGTGTAATATCCTCAAGAAGTTATAAACTTTCTGAAAAAAATAATCATGTCTTTAATTTCATTAAGTTCCCAAACATGCTCCATGGGACTAGGAGCTCAGTGAGGTATTTTTTGATGGAAACAGTCCCAAGAGTATATTGTCTGGAGCACTAGACCAGGAAGTGACATCTGGGAACCACAGCCAATTCTCCTACCAAGCAGCTGCTTTGCCATGATGATTGTTAAAATCATCTCAGTTTCTGTATAGTATAGAATGTGGCTCACTACGTGATCTTTAGATATCTTCTAATTCTGAAAGTCTGTAATTTTAAAAATAATAGGCATTTTCATAGTAAATAACTCATGGTATATATTTTGTAGAAGGAAGAGTTGCTGGGTCTAAGGCTTAAATGTTAGAGCTTCATAGATTCAGGATTACTGGGGTTGAAATAGATCTTAAAGATCATCCAGTCCAACTGCCTTTCTAATTCTTGGACCCCTTCCACAACAGTTCTTCCTTGTATTTACCTAGCTTCTGCTTGACCATCTCCAGTGACAAATAAGTCATTATTTGACAAGCTAGCTTGTTTGTATATAATTATGACTCACCAGTGTTCTCTTTCTTACTCTGAGATGAGGTTAGTCTTTCTACAACTTTAACACTTTGGCTACAGTTTTGTACCCTCACTCAACAACAAAAAGACCAAAGATTCCGCCACATGACAGCTTTTCAGATATTCTTAATCAGCCATCCAGACAGGTCAGCAAGGAGAATAAACATACCCCTGTACTTAGCTACTCCTCACATAATTTCAATCCTCCTCATCAGCTTAATCCTCTCCAACCTTTTTCCGAGGTTATGATATGCCTCTGAAAGTGTAGTAAACAGAAATGGATACTATTCCTTGGCTCTTGTTTTACAACAGCAGAATAGAATGGAAAAGTCTTCTTTTATCTCAATGCAGTACATCTATTAACGTGGACTAAATATATTGACTTTAGAGTTACCTGAAAATTCTAATTTTTTCTTGTAAAAAATGCTCCTGAGAGTTATACTTTTAAAGTGGGATATTTTGGACCTTCCAAATCTCAGTTTTTTGAGGTAGTCTTTAAGGAAGAACACTTATTTTTTTTTTTTTTTTCATTTGTGATTTCTTTCCCTATCAGTGATCCATAAATCAGATTACTGGGCTGTCGAAATATTCATGTCCAAGTGATTGGGGGATGTGAGGATCAAGAACAGGGTGAATCCTAATCATGCCACTAGAATCCTGGATCCAAGGTGGCATCACACCACTTATCATCACTATAAAGGAGGCTTATGCAACCAGTTATAAATCCCACCAAATTTTTCCATCACCCAGGCCCCATTTTGACATCTTGTCTACAGGGCTGTCGTGAGTCACAGCTCACCCAAATGCCTTTCCTGTCCTGTTACTGAGTAGCTTTGTCAAAGAAACAAATGAGCTTAATCTGATATGCCTATTTTAAACACAATTTAATTTGCTTTGTTTCAAAACAGGTTGATGCCTTCAGATAAAATTAAAAGTCAAGCCAGTCAAGATTCCAATTACTGATGCCTAATCATGGATCTTGAGGTTCAGAAGTCCTGTTCATGACTGTCTTGACAGGACAGACAATGTAGCAAGTAAAACTTTTCTGGGCCAGAAACATATTGAAGTTTTTGATTTGTTTTACATGAAAGGTTGTCCATGTTTATGTACTATCTGTCTCACTAAATTGAATGTTCTTTGATGCCAATGCCATGCTTTAACCATTTTCCTAAAGTCCATGTTTGGTACTGTATACTTCACATTGGCTCAACATATGCTATTCACTCAAAGTAGGAATAAATAAATGACTTTGGATTATCAGCATCCCCCCTGCCCCACCCCTCAAGATATCAACTCTCTTGGGCTTCAGTGTCCTCTTTCTAGTGCCTCTTTTCTGGATGAAGTTTTGCTTTTCAAGTAAGCAGATAGAGGCAAAAATGAGAGTTTTGGAATAGGTCCACTTATTTGTATATCTTGTTCACATAAGGTACACCTTCATTTTATTCATTTTCTTTAAACTTTAAAATTACTAAACAAAAATAATAAAAATAAGAATTTTATAATTCCCCTTTTGGTCTGGGCAGTTTTTCCAATAATCAGTTTATTTTGGTTAGTGGCTTTTTTGACATTGTTCTTACATGTCTATGCCATTCACTTATATCTATTATTTGTTAGATACAGCTTTTGTACCAAAATTTTTTAGAATCTGTTTTTAGGAAGAGGTCACCTATTTCAGATCTACTACTTAAGTTTACATTATCATAAATATAGCTGTGAGTTTGTTACCATCCTCAAATTGCTTTGATACTATCTAGCCTTTCCTTCCATATTGGTTAAAACTGAACTTGTTTCTAGAATTTTATGTGTGGAAGTCAGGATATGGAAAGTTGTAAAGTGATTGACAGATGAGGAAGTAAAAATAGTAGTTGTGGACAACTCACTTAAGCTTGGATTATAAGGGTAGGGAAAAGATAAGTCAATATTTTGGGAAGGTGGCAGGATTAATGATGACCTTTAAAATATAGATTAGACATGAGCATGTTTAAAGATTAATGGAAATATCAGAGATGCATTGCATTTGGATGCATTAATCAGGGGGGAAAAGCTGTGGTCATTGGGCTGCTCAGTCTTTAAAGGGTGTTATTGCATCCTGAATCTATTGTATGCTCTAGGAAGTAAGCAGAGGTATTTACTGGCCGGGCTGTCTCCGTGTCCCTCAATGAGATTGTCGAACCTGTTTTTGCATCTTTTCGTATTGGTGCTTGTAATATATAAAGAAAATGAAAGAAGAAAGAAGAGAGAAAGAGAAACTAAAACCAGATCCCCAAGTCTGCTAGAAGGAATATTTCCTCTGCCAGGACACTCTCCCCATATTCAATTGTGACTTTCAAGGAGGCATGGTTCATATATATGTTTTATCTTTTTAAATACTTTATCTTTAAAGTATTTTTAGCTTTATTCAAATGCTTTTCAATGTGTTGCTTCCTTTGACTTTTGGAGTTTCCACATTTATATTGCCTCTGCTATAACACATTTGTAAAAATAGATTATATGTATATTGAATTTGATTCTACATGGTTAGTGGTTATCAATGCAGTCACACTGACTGACTCATCATAATCGAAGTTCACTTTATTACCCTAGCTTTTCAGATTGTTATATAAGGAAAATAATGTCCCCTTTACAATTATTCTTCTCTGTGAATTACTAAGAATTCCTCCCTTTCTGTTTGTCATTCCTGATGGAATTGAGTGAACATTTTCATAGTTCTATTTAGAAAGTTTTCTTCTTCCACCCCTCATTTCATTTAAAGGCATCTAGCACAGCTACTCTCAGGTTAACTTACGTTTCTTTGCATTTATGAGCTAAACTCTTTAAGAGTTCTGAATCTTGGAACACGGTCCAAAATTTCAAATTTGGTTCTTTGACACCATCATCACTCTACCATATTACTTTCCATGCCATCATTTCCTATCTTCTATTTCTATTTTCATTGGTAGAAGAAAGAACATTGACAGTGCTCCCATGTCTGAATTTTCTAGATCAAGATATTAAAATCATGAACACTAGAGATGTTTCCCTAGTTTCTTCTGATGTGTGAATCAGCAGCACTAAGCGGTAGCCCTTGGGTTTGGTAAGTTTTCATGGTCCTCCCCTCACAACCTGGATGTACATCTTTCAGGACACAAGTAAACATGAGTCCATATCCCTCAACCAAAGCACTAGTGGTACAATGTACCATTTCTTCTGGAAAAAAATATGACTTCCTGAAACCTACTTGTGCCTGTGTTTTCTTCTTATTTTCTCAAGTATTATTTTCAATAAAGACCTTTATTCTTGGTTTCTCCAGGAGCTTTGATTCACCCTCAGTGTAGCTTCTGTATAGCTCCAGAGGTATAGATTTTTGTCTTTGTCTTCCTCATCAGCATTGTAGTCCTTACTACGCTGCTGACACTGGCTTTGTTTGTACTCGGTTGTTCTATGGAGTAAAACAAAATTGCTCAGAGCTCAGAAATCTTCTCAGGACTATAATGTGATCTTGAATAGCTATTGCTATTTTCTGACTTGGATGGATTTGATAAGAACCTAATTGTAATTGATTCCCTTCTCATCTGTTCTGACATAGAGACACACAGTCACTGAAAATGGGTAAAAAGGCTAAGTTTCTAGAAGGTTCTATACTTTTCTAGACTTTAAATTATATCCTGGATACCTTGATTTTGACTATGAATAGTTGTCAAATAAAATAAAACAAATTTTAAAACAATGTCTTGGCATGTACATTTTATATCCCCCAAGTAATCACCTTTTCTTTTCTTTCCTTATGCAATAATACTTTTCTTTTTTTATATCCTAAGGGGTTCCTATCCTGAGAAAGAGAAAACCAAAGAGGATTTAATTCTCCTGATGGTAACACTCAATCACACAACTGGCTGCTCATGTGTTATAAACATCGGTTTCCTATGGCTTCTGATGTTTTGTGTGGGTTTCATGCTGTGGAAGTGGGGAAAGATATTTTTGAATAATATCACGGTTGTAAATCTGCAAAAATTAATATTATTCTCAGAAATTCTTGCGGTGCCAGGGCAGGAAACTAAGTCTAGGGGTTGGGACATTACTTGTGAATAATAATTCCTTTATTTCAGAATCCAAAGGGGGTGCTAAGAACTTTGTATCATTCTGTTCATCACTTACCATTAGAGGTAGGAGCTAAATCCTTTTCCCTGTAACTTAACTCTAGTTCTAAATTAAATAGAAGGAGAAGAGCAGGGAAAAAGAAGAGGCAATCATAAATAACCAAGATGATGAAAAGAGATTTCAGAAAAAAAGTAAATATGTAGAAAGACACCAAAGAAAAAAAAGACCAAGTGTATATATCATCATTTTAGAAAATATATCTCACATATTCTTTTTGTTTCAGACTCTCCATCTATCCATCTTTCTATCTATCTATCCATCCATCTATTAACAAGGTATCTATGTATTTATATATTTACCTAGGGTCATTTCAAATGTACTGATCTATTTTATTCAATTAGTCACCAACAATAATTAATTCTAACACAATCCCTATTGCCCGATTCTTCCCTCTGTCTCTCCACCTACATGCTGTTGAGTTTGTTAGTGGAAAGTTGTGACAGTCTAAAACAAAGAAACCTTGTCTTTTTTTACATTTTATGCCCTTTATAATGCTTTATTTTGACCTAAAAAGAATACTTTTGGATTTTTTGTAGGGTTCTTAATTTTTTCAACAGAAAAGCTTTTAAATTCACACAGCTAAGCTCTTATACACATCTATGCAGTATATTCAATGGTTTTAAGCTGGTTTTGAAACATGGCCCTAGGACAACTATCTCAGTTCTGCAAATTACTAATACATTGTTTACTTATCAATAAATAAGGATGACAGTAATAGCACTTGCCTCAGAGGGTCCTTGTGTCTATCACAGTGTTAACATTACATAAATTCTAGGTATTGTTATAAACAGAGAAATCAAAAGGACTGAAAGTTTTACAATATTCTTCCTTTGAAACTTTTGTCAAGCTTTATTCAGCTGTATTGGATTAAATACAGCTTATTAAAATAGAAAGTTTGTCAGGTAGGAAAAAGATAAAAATATGAGAAATGAAACGAAAGACAGATGGATGCTAAGAAGTGAGGAAAATGAGTGGCAGTGGAAAGTCAAACATGCATACTTACGGAGCTGCCCAAGTCGAGCTTTTTCTTTTTTACCGAACAAACGACCTATTGAAGACTTGATTCCTTTCTTCTTGGGAGCTTTGTGAAGAGAGTCTTGGCTGCTGTTGGCACTGCCAAGCCCAAGGCTTTCAGGCTCGAGGGAGGCAGTTAGACTACTGTAAAACACGAAAGAGGGAAAACTGCTTGCTTTGGTGTAGCATCCACAAGGTACACAAGACTAAATTCCTTGATAAAAGTACAAAAGGAGGAACAAGTACACTTTGAATGTTATTTTCTCCTTTTTTTCCCATGTTTTTTCTTAAGCATATTAAAGTGTGATTTCCTCAGGCTTAGGGCCCTGAGCCTCCAAGTTTTCTCTAGAAAAATTTCTTTTTTTCCCAAATATATTTTCCTTATTTTTCATACAATATCAAACTAATCAATGAACATAGGTTGGCTTATTAATTTATAAATTCTATAAATTAGCCCTTGACTCTTTACCTATTTCTTTCTTGCAGAGTTTGTTTTTTAGATCTTAAACATAATGACCTATGACAAGAAATTTAAATATAGCTAATAAAGTTTATGCTCTATTCTAGCCCATGGTTTTACTGGATTTTCCTCTAGCTATCTTTCTCTCTCTCAGTTTTGGAGACTAATTCACTGAATTTTAAATCACCTGTGAGATTTTGAAGTAACAAATCATATACCCTAGTGATCACTGTATATTTTTTCGTACAGTTCTCAGGTATTCTTTTAGGTACATGATAAGCTGAAATGATTTCCAAGCAAGTTGATCTAGGTTCCATTCCTGGTCAATGTATTTGACACTGTATTAATAGGATAGGTTCAATGATACTGTTATCCTTCTTTACAGCTGTTAATTTGTCAATATCATGATGAGTTATTTAACTTTATTCATCCAAATTAATCTGAGTTCATATTCTCTAAACTCCAAAAGCTACTGCTTTTCATATGTTACAATATATTTCACTCTTTTTTTCTTGAGAGTAAAGTAAGTATAAATTTTGAATCTGGAGTAACTTTTTTCACATTAGAAATTAAAAATAAACAAAACAGGAAAAAGAAAGTCTGCTGGCACAGAAAGCTCTGTTTTCAAAAACATTTATTGTAAAACACATACTATTTAGAAGACAGATTCTTAAAGTATTAATCATTAAGTCATTATATTCGGTTATGTCAATTAAGTGTTCAGAGATGCTGTAATTGATGACAGTGAAAGAACATACATTTAAGATGTAAATTGCACGCTTAGACTTATTTATGGCATTATTATAGAGATCTGCTTCAATTTTTTAGGCAGATGGAAAGGACAGTATGAAGAGTTGCTAGGACAAATGGGGTATTTCCCCATGTAAACTTTTCTTTTAATATTTCGGCAAATGTGTTTTTTTTTTCTTCTCTAAGGAGGAGCCGTTATAGCTGGCCCTTGCAGCACCAATAGGGTGATTTACACACCTGTCTGTTAAAAGTAACTGGGGTACAAGCATGGACTTTTCAGACCTTAATTATCCTTACACTAGAAGCCAAATTTATGGGCTTGTGTTAGAATCCTTTATTTTTTTGTAACTATTCTAATAAGTCCTTCCTGTAGTCTGACTCCATTTTAATAGGAAATATCCACTAAAAGTAGAAAAGCTATTCTCATAAATATTGGCTAGTAACAAGACCATAAATATACAGTTAATTTTAAAACTGAAAATTTGATCTCAGAATGAAAATTTGGTTTTTTCACACAAGTGACATTGTGGACAGGGAGCAGAATTATAGCTTAAATCAAAAATTTTATATCAATTTTTAAGTAGTCTGTTTGATAACACTGAAAGAAGGAGGAATATTTTTGGAAGGAGAACATACAATGTGCAGTGTGCTGGGAGAGTCATACCTTCGGGCATCATTGTGGTAGGAAGAAGGGAGGGTGTGAGTCATCCTGATGGCTCTAGGGGTAGGGGGAGGAGAAGTTTCACATTTAATTGTTGCTTTATCCTCCCGACCATCTTCTTCTACCACTGCAATCTAGAAGCAAAAACAATACATCAGATGAACTCTTTCTAAATTTCAACTGAAACTGATGAAAATGGAGAATCAATAAAGCAAGGCTATTTGAGTAATTCTAGTATAAAAGCAAAACAAGAAACTTGGGGCATATAGGTATTACATATATAAATTCCATTATTAAAGAGTATGAATTTCATAACTATTTAAAAATTAAGACACAGTTAACACACACAGAAATAGACTCACTACACAAAAGTATTATTTAAGAGTAAGTAAACACCATAGATCAATATCCAGGGACTATGAAACAGCTATCTTGGAATCCATTTGAATATATCAGAATGTAAAAGCTTTACAAAAATTATTGAACACATATTTGAGCTAATTCACTAAAAATATGCATAGTCAGGTTATCATAACATGGACATTTTTAAGTGGGAGATTTTTGAAGTGAGAAGTTGGCAAAATATAACTTTATCAGATAAAGTGTTTTAAATTAGGCTATTTAAATGTGTTCCCAGATGTTTAAAAAAAGACTTGCAGTTTATAAGAAAAAAGCTTTCTTTTTAAAGTGAGAATAATAAAAGGTAAGAACAGAATTTCTGCAAATTTTTTCATTTCATTACCTCTCATGGGAAAATTGACAAAGGCATACAGAGCACCATAAGCAGATGGGATGGAAGGGATTTCTTTAAAGAATTTAGTTCAGAGTCCAGAACAATTCAGGATACCATAAATTTTGTCAGAGATAGATACATAGAACTGCAAGAGTTTTCAACAATCAACTTAATTGTACAATAAAGATATTTTTAAAAACAATGCTGTATTTTTTCATAGCACCATTGTGCATTAAAACATATATATATATATATATATATAGAGAGAGAGAGAGAGAGAGAGAGAGAGAGAGAGAGAGAGAGAGAGAGGAGAGAGAAAGACAGATTGTAGAAAGCATAGCTAAAAGATATATGGTTCTAGAAGTTCTGATGAAGAAATTTTTATAAAATGCTTCAGTTAGAAGAAATATAATTTTAAATCTTAGAAAAAACAATGTTCAGTTAGTAATCAGATCAAAGAAATGTACAGTACCTTTCTCCGATGTTTCCTTAGATCACTTGGCTGTGATTGGCAGTAATAAAAGCGACACAAAACAGAACCAATTAATGATTATCATTTGACCATGTCACAAGTTAAATAGTATCTATAATTTAACTATCTTTTTTTTGTTTTCATTCCATTCTTTTCAAAATAAATGTCTTTTAACAGTTATAAAAGCATTCCTCCAGGGAGCTATTTTAGAGAGGAAACTTCCTAGATGGCATGTTGCAGGGGACAGGTCTTCATGATGGGATAATGTGTATATACATAAAACATGAGACATGAGACATGGACCTTAGGGAATATGAAGCACATATGGAGTGAGCTAGCCAGAAGTAAATATGAGACTATATCCTCCCAAGAAAATATGGATGGGAGTGAAGAAGATTATGTGTAAATGAAGATCCAATGCACATATATGTAGTTTATAAACACTCCCTTTTGTCTCATCTATGCAGGGCTTTGGACCTTCTCGGGGCGGATATGCTGTTCCTACGTGATTTCAAACTTCCTGGCATCCTAACAAACTCCCCATTCCCAAATACCAAAAGCTCTGGCCTCAGTATATCATATTTCTGGGGCTGCTGTTTTCTTGTCAGTGCTCTTTTAGAGAATTAAAAAAAAATAGTTATTTATTTATGATCCTAGATAAAATTTATTCACTTAATATTTGTTAATTTTTCTTATGTAAGTAAAACATTTTACTAAACTATTCCATTATACTTTACATTTTTGTTGCTATTGAAAAATGGGTTGATTTACCTCATTCAATATTCTAATTGGATATCACTAACATGTTATTTATGCCTATGGATTTGTGGTGAGGTAAAAGTAAATACAAATAGGCTTTATTATCAGGACAAATAATAATGTTTGCAAAACATATAAACATATACAATATGAATGAATACAATGTCTTTTCAATCTCTGCCCCTCTGTCCCTAAAATTTCAAATTTTGCTCTGAATATTCAAACATGAATTATATGCAACAAAATTATTTTTTCTCCAATATTTTCTATAGGTAAAAGAAAACCTTCCTGTCTTTCACTATAACAATAACGAATTTGATGACAAAGTTTTGTTAGGTGATAAAGACTCCCTGGGTTTTATTTTTTGTTTTTCTGAGTCAGATATTAAACATTTTAAATATTTTTTTTACCCTCAGGAAATGCTCTAAATATCTGTTTCTGTCTTTTTGTTTTTTTTTTGAACTAGGTGTCTCTTATTTATTTATTTATTTATTTGGTTGCACTGGGTCTCTTAGTTGCAGCAGGCAGGCTCCTTAGTTGCGGGAGGCGGGCTCCCTAGTTGTGGCATGTGAACTCTTAGCTGTGGCATACATGTGGGATCTAGTTCCCTGAGCAGGGATCGAACTCGGGGCCCCCTGCATTGGGAGCGTGGAGTCTTAACCACTGCACCACCAGGGAAGTCCCTCTAAATATCTTATAAGTACTCTAATTATAGTATAATAATGTTCATTTACCACTGATTTATTTATAACTAACTGGTCAAGAAAATGCATGAAAGCAGTGGCATCCTATTCATACATACACAAACATTATGTCTAAATGGCTATGAATATATTATTTTATTATTATAAAAATAACACTGTCAAGGGTTATAATGCTAATATATAATGAAAATATTTAAAAGGGCAGAATACTAGGTTGCAAAAATGTAAGGAAATAATAGCAATACAGAAATAACCAAAGTTTTCTTGATTTGAATGCCAACTAAATTATGCTCTGTGGGCCAATATTCTTACTGTAGCTTTGATAATAAGTAGGTCATCAATTACATATGGATAAACTAAGCCAGAGACAATATCATTTTTAGTTAATAAAATCAGATGGATGGTTCCTAGATTTCTAAAATAAGCAGATCATAATGTAGATCAGTATATTGGGTTAGTTTATCTTAGTACATTGGCTAAAAGTTTGTGCTGTATCTAGCTGGGATCAGCTCTGATTAGCTGGCCTTTGTTTGGACTTGCCATTGTCTGTGCTATCTACTTTAAAATATCTTTAATATCAAGTCTGGAAATAAGCAAAGAATAGGAAACTCAATGGCTTAAGGAGGTAAGTATTTCCTTTAAAAATTTTTTTTCATCATTTCTCATTTATACAGATTTACTTGCAAGTTCCATAATTGTAAAGAGTTTGGATATGGGAAATATTGCCTCACCATATAAACAGTTTTCTGTTTCAATTCTCAGTCGCAAAGTTAAAGAAAAAGATATCTAAACTGATAGACATAATAGAAATTTTATGAAGATAAAATTTTAAAACTTATTTACTTATAAGGTAGTTTTCCCCTTGGGGTGAGAGTATCATATATATACATACACACATATATATGCACATATGTGTGCATTTATATAAATTAATTCTAATGAAAATAATTTTTACAGGTTTTTTTTGCCACAATACACATTATTGCAACATATTTATTTAAAGATACCATTTAGAAATTGAGTTAAACTTCTTTGTTCAGATATTATACACACCCATATACACAGAGATGCAGGCATTGTGACACTTTTTATAGAAGTTTCACAGCCTTCTGACCAGAAACACTATATACACTTAATATTCTTCTGTCATATTATTAATTTCTCCTCCATTTGTTACATTTGTGCTAGATTTTTGTAGTATACAAACTATTATTTGACCTATTTGCATTTTACTTAATCTCTATCCCCAAACTTTTATTTTTAATTGGAATTTTATTGTTTTAATAACATAGTTTTAATATTCATTACAAAACATAGAATTTTACCTCCATAAAGAGTTCAGAATATTTAAATCTTCATTATTGTTGTCATTTCAACATATTCCCAGGTAATCACAGAAAAAAAAAAGAACAGTATATGCTTTTGAGTTAGCAAATCTGAAAAAAAATCCAGCTCCTCTTTACTAGCTGTGTTGAACAACATTTCAGTTACTTTCGCTCGAGATAATAACATTTTCAAATGTTATCACGAGAATCAAGTGACTAAACATCATGACATTCAGTAGTCATTCCACCTAACATTATTTTTAGCAAGGAGTACTTTGATTTTTTTCTCTCTTATGTTAAGGGTACTTCCTAATTTAGGTTTCCAACTTTTAATGCCAAAAGAAGATACATGAAATAAAGAATAAAGAAGGGTGAAAATGTTGACATGAATTATAAAACTCAATTGGGAAATTGCTGCTATTGTTGATGGCTCTTCTTTTAAAATTATATTATGTATATTATAAAATTATAACATTCTATGTTGGTGTATTGAAGCGATTATAATAAATAATTTTTGAAACTTATTGTGTTAAAAATAACCCACCCAGTCTCAATCATCAAGGTATCATCAGTAAAAATGAATTTAATGGTTTAAGTCATTCAGATTTCTGATGTGATATTTAGATTTCTGCTCTTCCATTTACTTATTATGTGACCTTGGGAAAGTTACACCTGTGTAGGCTTTGTTTCCTCACTTCATAGTGGGATTAATATTTGTATCTACCACATAGGTTTGTTGAGAAAAAAAATAAAACACACAGAAAGCCTTTAGACTAGAATAGATTTCAGCTAATGCATCAGTAATTCTAATGGAAGCAAAGGTTCTCTGGACACATCATACCAATGTCATGACTCCCATCCGATCCATTTCCCTGGCAGGACTTCGAGGGGTGAGCTTTGGTGTTGAGTGTCCACTGGGGGGAGATGAACTGGCCAGCGAAGAAGCTGTAACCGAGGCAGTGATGGAGGTACCTGGGTGGACCCTTGCTAAATTCAGGCCTTCCAGACTCACACTAGCCACTCTATTCTCAATTTCTTCAGCACGTAACTCTGTAGATTCTTTTTCTTCCTGAATTAGTCTGAAAGATACAGTTTAATTTTGATACATTTTATGCTGTTATAATGTTAATCGGAATCCACTAAATAAATAAATAACTTTGTGAACATTTTATATCAAATCTAATATTTTCTTTTTTCCCTAGGCAATATAACTTTCAATAAATTCCAGAGACTTCCTGGCTGAAAATTAGAAAATCTTTCTTTTCAAATGATACATAATTCCTCCCAACTTTCATTTTGACCCCATTTCTATACTACCACCTGTTAAAACTCTTTTAAGACCTTGAGTGCCTAGTTAATTTCTGCCACTAATCCTAATCTTACATTTGTACTCAGGAACGAATATATGAGACTTTTAGAAACCCAAATCTCAACAAAGTCATTGAGTCTTACCTCCTATCCAATGAAAAAGTATAACTGATAGAATCCTCAATAAATGGTCATTCATAATTATAATTTGGCCAAATAAAACCCTGACTTAGCCAAGTTGCCTTTACATAAGCACCAAGCAATTTAATAATGTAGATATGAGAGATAGATAGTTAAAATTTTTTTAAAAAATACTGTTGCTATAAATGCTTTTGAGAAGACAAAACACTATTACTCTTTCTTTAAATACGGAGAAGCTTCAAGAATATGTATACATTATTTATTACAAAGACACAAAGAATAAAGAACTTTAGCTGGGTTGCTTCAAGATCCTATTTAAGTTGAATCCATATACATTTTGCATATTGATATAATAAAACTGTGTACCAGTACAGTTTGTTTCAAAAATGGAGTTAGAAACCACCTCTCCTGAGATATTTTCCTCTTAACTACAAATGGCTTATTGTGATTTCCTATGATATAACCTTTAATTCAAGGTTATGATCACTGCAAAGTTTTCTTTTTACGTATTTACTTTGGAAAAGTTTGGCAGTTTCTTACAAAACTAAACATACTCTTACCATATAAGCCAGTAACTGTGTTCCTTCATATTTACCCAAAGGATTTGAAAGCTTATGTCCACACAAAACCCTGCACACAGATGTTTAGAACAACTTTATCCATAATTGTCCAAACTTGGAAACAATGAAGATATCCTTTAGTAGGTGAATGGATAAATAAACTGGTACATATATACAGTGGAACAATATTCAGTGCTAAAATGTAACGAGCTATCAAGCCATGAAAAGACATGGAGGAACAATAAATGCATGTGACTAAACGAAATAAATCAATCTGAAGAGGCTACGTATTGTATGATTCCAAATATATGACACTCTGGAAAAGGCAACTATGGAGACAGTAAAAAGATCAGTGTTTTCCGGGGGTTGGGTCGGGGAGAGGGATGAATAGGCAGAGCACAGTGAATTCTGGGGACAGTGAAAATACTATGTCTGTACGATATCATAATGATGGATATACATTATTATACATTTTCCAAACAACTAAGAGTGAACCATAATGTAAACTATGTATTTGAATGATATAATGTGTCAATGTAAGTTCATCAGTTGTAACAAATGTACCACTCTGGTTAAGGATGTTGATAATGGGGGAGGCTATGCATGTGTGGGGCTGGGGGTATATGGGAAATCATTGTACTTTTCCCTCAATTTTGCTGTGAATCTTAAACTTCTCTAAAAAATAAATAAATACAAATACTGAGGCAAATTTACTCTTAATTTTAATTTTTCACTTACACAAAGAATATGAATTCTGTTACTTTGAAGTTTATTTTCATGGTGCATTTTTTTTAACATCTTTATTGGAGTATAATTGCTTTACAATGTTGTGTTAGTTTCTGCTGTATAACAAAGTGAATTCATGGTGCATTTTAACTTCACCCAAAGATCAGAATCCCAAAGGAAGGTTTAATCAAGTAACACAGTACAACATTATTAATGTTCAAACACATTCCAATGGAAAAACTGCCTCCTCTTCAAAAAAGAAAAAGAAAAAGAAATTTTGTACTTTAAAATGATTGGTGGTAAATGATTCCAGAAAAACCTTCTGGTGAGAGGCAATATGGTTCTGCTATACAAAAAATTGTAGTTTTAAACTCTAGGTATTCTATTAATTGTAAAGGAGAGTAAAACTTAGAGGAACTAGTTGAGTAAGAGATAGACTGAAGTTTAATCAAACAAAAAATCCAATGCTACCCAGATTTTCAGTTTATTTGGAAAACTCATCAAAGATTTCACCTTTACCTCATTCTTTTATATGGCTCTAATATCATCATTAATCTGTATATTTTTCATATATGTTTCTTACAAAAGCTGTCCTAATTTTATTCCGGGAATTGTGAAAATGCACATTCTTATTCAGTAGGTGTGAAGTGAGATCTGAGATGCTGCAGTTCTAATAAGCTTTATTGGTGATGCCAATGTTTGTGATCTGATGATCACATTTTTAGAATCAAGGTCTTCTAATCATTTGAGACCATCAAAAATCATTGAACTCACCTGATTTCTTTGTTGATAGCATCCAATTGTTCCTGAAGCATCATGGCTAGGGTCTGGGCATCAGAATGACCACTTGGAGAGAGAAGATCCATTGAGCTAAAAATCGTTTCTCTATCATCATCATCAATGTCAGACATTTCTGTGTCACTTTCAAAAGGGTGGCTGCTTAGCACTCCAATTTGTTGAGTTCTATTCCATTCATGGTCCCCAAGAGATTTCACCTAGATGGTAAAGGAACAATCACAGTACTTATCATGCTGCTCATTTTCAAAGCACTATTCTGAAAATAAAAACTAAAAACATACATGCTTTTATAGCTTACTTGGCAAAAGTAGAACTGATTATTAATATTTTAATTTATCATTTCAATAAAATAGTTCCTTGATACTTAAATAATGGTAGGTACTAATTTTCAGCATAAATATCAATATTTTAATAGGAATAAAAATGATAAACTTCTGCATGATTTTTAGTTCAACCCCAATTCAAGGTAGCAATTACTTTAAAGCATCTATGTTTGCAACATTTTAACTTGTTTTCAAATATAACAATCTCTATTCACTTGTACTTCAGCATTTGCATCTCATACTAATTAGGCTGAGGGTACGAATATTACCACACAATAAATTACACAAGAATTCTCTCCCCAACATTCTAAGAAAGTATTAATAAAAGTATTGCACAGAGTTTTAATTTCATCTCCAGTGCTCTGGTCACTTAAATGCCTCACTGATTTTTTTAAACCCAAGGCATACTACAATAATTTACATGACTATGTTTTTAAAATGAATATAATAAATCCTCCATGTGAACAAAAGTTTTGAGTAACCAACAGACCAGTGCTTTTCAAGCTGTGATCTGAAGGTAGGAGATGGTTGAAAGTAAGAGAGCAGTCCTAGATTTTCTGCTTTCTAAAAAATTGTTTTTCATTTTTGTGACGGTGTAAAAATGACTTTTGGGGGGACCACAAGATACTGCCCTGAGTACTTCAGATTTGAGGACCTGAGTAAGTACTTGTGTTACAAATTGTTTTGGTACCAAGTAGCACTAATTTATTTACCACATAAAACTGAGAAAAGAACTGAGATGGATTTATTTATTCTTCATTTGTTCATTTATTTATTTATCCATTCATTAGATATTGAATGCCTACTACGAGGGACTAACTTATACATGACTTGTAGTTGTCAGCTAAAAAATCAAAGGATGTCAAGAGCCTTGTATAAATAAGGACAAGTAGGTTATATAGTATTTTGGACACATAAAAGAGGTTGAGGAAAACAAACTATACTTAGGGCACACAGGAACTATATATTACTTCTCTATAAAATGCAACTGTATACTTACTCAACATATACAGCCTACAGATTTTAAGCTATTGACTGAATGAAAGGCTGGCACTGCAGCTTACCGTGAACAGTTTTCTATAAACACTTTCAATAGTCTGTGTACGTTTTCCTCAAAGTGTTATTAAAACAGTAATTATTATTAAAATATGTAATTTTAATTAACGATATGAGTGCCATTGCTTAAATGCCCAAGCAAGCCAAAAGCCCATTTGTTTGGCAATATGGCATAATAGATAAAAGTGTGGAATTTGAAATCACACAAATACAGGCTCAAGTTTTGACTCTATCACTTTGATGGCTGTGTAAGTTTGAACACTTAAAATTTCTCAGCTTCAATATTTTCACATCTGAAATTAGTATAAAATAGTACTCAATTTACAAGGTTATGTGGATAAATACTTGGGACATACTTGGTTCAACTTTTGGTACGTAGTAGGGGTTATATGTTAGTTATAGTTTAAAAAAATATGTTATATATCACACCTGAAACTAATAAAAATGAATTCTCTCAGTATTAAAATACTATCCAAAGTGGAAGAGTGCATTTACTTAAACCATCAAAGACTTGAAATAAAAAGTTTAACCTTTGGCTCATCTCTCCTCACACCCATGCGGCCTCTCCTTGGTCTTCTTATTACTTTAGTTGTTCTGTAATCAGACTGGCTGTCCACTAGGGATCCAACAGAATACCGCAGCTCAGCTGAGGTGTCTAGATGAGTTCTGGAAACAAGGAAAACATAAAATATGCTCAATCTCAAAAATTAAACTTACCAGCAAATCACTATCCACTGCTTAATTGGCAGTAAAGCACAAATCCTTAAAGGAAAAAAAACTTCAAGGAAGAAAACAAGTGTTGAAGTGTTGTAACTCCCAGAGGTCTCTTCGGAGGCTTATGTCAGAAACCCCAGTCTCAGTTTCATTCTGAAGGTCAAGTTCATTTTCTCTTTTTAGAATATTAAAAAACCTTTCTGTTTATTAATCATTATTTTCAAAAGCAGTAGTCCAATGGAACACGTTAAGATTGACAACCGAAATCCATTGGCTTACATTCCGACAACTCTTAGTTTGAGCTATTTAGTGGATATCCCAGTACATGCTATTTATCATTGTATTTGTTTTAAATATTCCTCATTAATCTAAGAGAAAAATGTGTAAACTTTTGGGTCACAGAATTATCTATTTTCCAATGTTTTATTTTTCAATTTAGGAAATCAACAAAATACTTAAAATCAGATTGGCCCAAGGTTAATAATCTTTTTTTTTAATAAAATCGGATATTCCACCAGAAGAGTTTTTCAGCTTTTGATAAGACATCCAAAAAGATTAAGAAAAATCTTTTAATAAGCACATTTAATTCTGAAATCTGCTTAGAGACGAAACAGTTGGAAAATTCTAATTGGAAAATATTGTCACACTGGTTTTCAAAAAACATGATAATAAAGTACACTGTAATCAAAGTGCACTAAAGGTTTCTCCAAGTATATTATTTATATAGAGATTTACAGTAAATTCAGTTTACTGCTATGATAATGATGATAATTACAAATGCAACATGCTGTCCTATAAAATGATCCATCATCATTAGGAAATATGCTTAAAGCCGTGTTCTCTCTTGAACTTGGGGCTCCTGCTGATCTACTATGCTTTCACCCTTAGCTCTCTTTGTGAACAAAGACAAACATCCCCAAATATTCGGCAAGATTATAAAAGGTTAGGTGAGGTCTGGGTTTTTGAAAAAGTAGAAGACACTGACCTAACTGATGCATGTCTTTGTTTTGCCAAATTGGACATTAAAGCAAATGAACTAAAGAATCATCCCCCAAATAGATGACAGCTATTGTTTTTATAGCAGTGAACTTGAGACTTAATCAAGCAAAATGGCTTTATTATGAATTAGTCATATATTAAAAACTAACCAACCAGGCCATAGTCATTAAATGGCACAACTCTCAGTCTTTATTTATAGCAGAGGGTATAAGTTTCATGAAGACAAAGTTCAGATTTTAGTCACTATTGTATGCTCAAGGAGGTATTCCTAGAATACAAGAAGAACTTAATAAATATCTGGTAAGACAATGAATGGATGCAATTGATTATAATACAGTCCTAACTGTCTAGGTCAGAACATCCTAGGGACCTTTAGTCTGTGGCTGCTTAGGGTAACGTCTCTGTGGGTATCAGAGTAGAATTTCTAAAATTTTAACACATCATCCTCGGAGTATTGTTTTCTTGTTGTTTTATCTCTCAACTCCAAGTCATTTATAAAAACATGAAACAAAACACAGATCTGGTCTCATCAAAGCCCTGCTCAAAACTCTTCAGTGTCCTTACAAGGTTCTCTACCTGGGCCCCTCCTACTTTCCAGCTTCACTGCAAGTTACTCTCTGCCTTCTCTCTTCGTCTAGCTGTGCTGTCTGTCATTTTCTTCAAACTTATACTTTCTTTTGCTTAGAGCCTTTGAACATGCTATTCTTTCTGCCTGAAATCGTCTCTTCAAACATTTATGTGGTTACTATTCTTAAGGTCTCAGCTTAAAAGTCCCATCATCATATGCTATTCTAGCTCCTGGTATTCCCTCTATTATAACAGTGCTCAAATTCATATTCCTGCATTTTCCATCTGGAACATGTATTCTTCACTACCATCACCACTGTATCTCCAGTGTCACTGTCTCACAAGTAGAAAGTACTTAATTGATCTTGAAAGAACAAAGACCTGAACCAACACCAATTGTAGAAGAGCCATTGCTTATACTTCATCTAAAGTAGTTACTCCTCACCTCTCTCTTTTTATTCAACTCTGTGATCTGTCAGAGGCAGTATATCCATATATTTCAGTTTTGTTTTTTTTTTTAAACTTTGGGTTTATTTATTTATTTATGGCTGTGTTGGGTCTTCGTTTCTGTGCGAGGGCTTTCTCCAGTTGCGGCAAGTGGGGGCCACTCTTCATCGCGGTGCGCGGGCTTCTCACTCTCGCGGCCTCTCTTGTTGCCGAGCACAGGCTCCAGACGCGCAGGCTCACCAATTGTGGCTCACGGGCCTAGTTGCTCCGTGGCATGTGGGATCCTCCCAGACCAGGGCTCGAACCCGTGTCCCCTGCATTGGCAGGCAGATTCTCAACCACTGCGCCACCAGGGAAGCCCCTATATTTCAGTTTTAAAATTATTCTTGGTGTACAATATTTTGAGAGGCACTTGCAGATGTAAGTTACAATACAGTCACTGGTTCCTTTAAACAAGGAACCAGGTAGTTTTCCCTCCTGAATCTCCTGTGACTCTTGAATATAATCTCACAAAGGAACTTCAATAGATAAATCAAGTAGGAATTTTCTTAGAGAAAATCTGTTACCCATTTCTCTGCTTCCTGGGATGTCCTTCATTGTCCTTTCCAATTATCCAGATCCTACCCTCTCACCTGAGTTGAGCCAAATCAGGCTTTCTTGGCCACTCTGGAACTCATTTTACTTTCTTCTCAGATGAGATTCTAGTAGAGGATATTAGTCACTGATACTCACTCACTTTAGCTCAACTCTTCTTGCCTCCCCACCTGTAAGATCAAAAACTAGTAGATGAAGTTCTCATGCACTTTCTGTTTTCTTTATTGTTTTTTTTCAATTATGTGCACTCAGAAATATGAATGTTCCAGAAATAATTGCTGTTTAATAAATATTCAGTTATCTCATTATAAATTAGCTATCTTAATAATTCCTATAATACTTTATATTTGTGAGTTGGTTTACTGTTTACAAAACACTTTTCTCACTTGTCTCATTTATCTGCAAAGTAATCTTGTGAGATAGTCATAAAATATTATTTTATAAAAAATATTTTTATATAATTCATGTAAATATACATATATATTTTATAAAAATTATTTTATATAATTATGTAAATATACATATATATATATTTGAACTTATTAAGGAAAAATGGGTTTTCCAAAATCAAACTGCTAGTTATTGTATGTCTAAGACCTAGGAATGTCAATTTTCTTATTTTTGGTCTCGTGTTGTTTCTATTACAATCCATTGTATCAAAAAAGAATAGTTGTTCTGTATGTAGTTCCCAAGTTTCTCTGATGATCCTTCATTGTGGATGTCACATTGTTAGTCTGCCATGATGACTCACTAAGGTGATGAACTTTTAGACAATACTTCTAGAACTCTGTATTTCTGAGACTGAAGGTCAAAAAGACAATGAAATGGCCATTTGGTCTTATTAAAATATGTTTCATTTGTTGACTGAATAATGCTAGTTCTATGTATTTACTCTGTCGGTATTTTATCAGCTCTTTCTTTCTCCTTTACCATCATCATCATCATCACCATGTATATCACTGAATTAATAGCCTCAGATATATAAACTGTAATAAAACATTAGAAAAATAAACATTATTTTCAAAATTAAAGACCTACATATTTAAAAGTTCCTTGGGTGTATTTATGCCTGCAGAACTGTGTTTCTTATACTAAACTGAATTCAAAATACTGAATTTTGTTCCTATTAATACTCACATTGAAGAGAATGTAAGAACCCTTAGGATTTTTTTTAATTTGGATTTTTCACCTGAATGTCCAAAAAATGCTTTACTAGATATTCACTTATTCAACAATATCTATTGAGAGTATACTATATACAAGGCTTCTTTTTTTAGATGCTGAGATTATAGTACTCAAAACAGACAAAATATCCAAACTTTGTGGAGCTAACATTCTTAGGATAAGCATAAGACCAAGAAAAATGGACTTTTAGAAGTCTGTGGTGGTCAAAAGTTTCAAATAGCTGATACTGTGTTGTCTAACAAATACATGCTCAAATGGGTGAATCCCTCTATGATTTTTTTATCAACTTTAAATAAAAGGCTCTAAGCACAAAGGAAAATTATATGTGAATTATTGAGCTCGATCTGTCTATCTAGAGAGTAAACAAGCATCTCTTTGCTTTTTTTTTTTTTTTTTAAGATTAGGTATTGAGTCAAAGTAGATGAGTATAAACAAGTTTACTTGAATTTTTTTTTTTTAAACACATTTAATTTCTCCTTCCCTCTTTATTGTAATTAGTTTAACAAAATAGTCATATACTAAGTGATCATACCAATGATGTTTCTTCAGCAACATTAAACATTGAAAACATTTCTTCATGTAGAGAAAATGACTCTTCCTGGAAAGAGATGTAATCTCTGTATATATGGTTCCACTTCTTCATTTATAATTTATAATATATAAGAAGACATAGTTCTATATATATTAAATACAGAATACAAAAGGTAATAATTTATATTTTTATTGCATATTTGAGGGAAGAATTACTAAATTAGAGAATTATTTTTGAGTATAGAAACTGTAAATCAGTAAGGGATCAAAATAGGGCAATGCCTGCTGAGAAACAGGAGGTACTTATTTATTTTACTTGAGGAGATATGAAACCATAAGGAAATTCATATTGATTATTGGTGAAAAAGCTTTTTATTTAATGTTACCTTGATATTGTGGGTTCAATTAAAGAGCCAGTTCTCATTTTCAACTGGTCAAGTTCAGATCTCAGCTTTTCAATTTCTTCTGCTAATCTTTCCTAAAAATCAAAGAGGTGTTACTCAGATGATATGCATATGCCAATAGTACCAACACTCAACTATGACAAACCAAACAACCAAGCTTAATGACTTTTTAAAAATGGAAAAAATGATTAATATATTTTTATTACATATTGTTATACATGACAGCAAAAAATGCCTGATTTTCTGCTTGAAATGAAAATATGACAGCAGAAATCAATAAAATTTTATCTACATTCCCTAACATTCACTAATGTTAAGTTTTTCTAAACATATGGGAAAACTAAGGTCATGACCAGCTATGTATACATCACTTCAAAATCTGAGTAGAAAGTATAGCAGTTTAAAAAATAAAGAAAAGGTCTTATTTCTACAGTAAGTAAAGGATTTCTACCATCCTATAATGGTCGAAGGACACATGGGTGAAAGAGAAGGAAGATTGAATTAAAAGGATGAGAAAAAAATTATCACTTGATATGAGTTAAAATTATTAGCTCGATATTGGTACAATAATTTATGCATCTGATAATTTTCTCAGATTGGCATTAACAGTTTCAGTCTGCAAATTTATGAAGATGAGGGTGATCTTATAGCCCTTAATTAAATACTCATGTAAGGACTTAATTTTGTTTTTGTGATTATAAATTTTATAACATTATAAATGTGTCCTTCCAGATTTTCTATTGCTATTATTTTTCCCCCTCCATGTGGCCAATGCTGGACATTTTACTGGACTCATACTTCTTTTCTCACCACAATTTTTTGTCAATGTGGCCTTTGTAATGTTCCTCTTATCTGCTCTTTTAAAAATTCTTTCTACCACCATCCTACATTACACACGTTTTTACCTTTTTCCTGAATTATTTTACCAGCTTCCACGATGTATTGCTACCTTCAATCTCTTTCCCACACATTCCTCTGCTAGATGTATCATTTTAAAAAACACGTTTGATCAAATAAAATCTTTGTTTATAATTATTTGATAGTTTCTTATTGCATTTATTAATTCATTTATTCATTTCCACAAATATGCATTGACCACCTCTTGTGTGCTAGGCCCTAAGATATAGTAGTGAACTAACAAATTTCTTGCCCTCATGTAATTTACAATCTAGTAGAAAAGACAATAAACAATTTGGATTTATAGGATGTTGGTGGGAAGGAGAAAATAGGAGAATAATGGAAGGGTTCTCCAATAAAGTGATATTTTAGCAAAGACCTAGAGAAAGGGAGGGAGTTAAAATATACATTAAGAAAAGGGAGGGCAAATAGAAGAAATGGCAGGTGCAAATGCCTCTTAGGGGGACTATTTTGGTGAGGGAGAGGATAAGGTGGCCATTGTGACTGGATTGGAGCGATTAAGGAGAGAGACAAATGGGAATGGATTTAGAAAATCATGCTTACAGGGTTTGGTAAGGGTAGACCTGAAAGCCTTGCAAACCACTTTTAAAGTGTTTGACTTTTACTCTGAGTGAGATAGGAAATGATTGGGGGATTTCTGAGCAGAGAAGTGACCTGATCATTCTGATGGCTGTGAAATGGACTGATGAATGGGATTAGGAAGTAGAGAAGATATAAAATTATTATGTTCTTCCAAAAACGGGCAAGAGAATTATGGCTTGGACAACAATGGTGTTAGAAAGAGAATGGCAAGGATATTGGTTGGATAGAATTAAGAGAATTTGCTATTGGGCTGGCTATGGGGTGTGTGATAAAGAAAGAGGTCAAGAACAGCTCCAAAGTTTTTAGCCTGCGTAGTTAAGAGAAAGAAGCTGTGATTTACTGACAAGACTGCTGCTGGTGGTGATTAGGTTAGGTGGTAGTGGTGTTTGGGGGGTTGGGGGATTACTTGTTAAGACTGAGATGACCATGTGTCCAAACAGAGATACTGGGTTGACTCTTGAATATATGTACTCCCTCAGGGAAGAGGAAGTATAGTAGGTGATCTAAATTTGCAAATTCTCAATTTACAGATCGTATTTAAATCCATGAACTCACCAGGGACCGAACATAGAGAAGAAATCCAAGGACAGTCCTAGGAACTTCAAATTTTAGAGATCAAAATAATGAAGAGAAACATGAAAAGAAGAGGTTGAGTATATGAAGGATATTTACTAATAATGGACTGTGAGTTAAAGATAATCGAGTGAAAATTTGAGGAGTTACAGGAGATGTGGTTAGATGAGGAAACGTGCTCAGCTGTATGGAATGATATTCAGAAATGAGGTATGACCTGGGATTTGCTGCCTCTAGTGATTGACATGAACAGGAATGCAAAGCATGGAATGATTAGTACTGCGGGTTGCCTGGGCAGACTTTTGGAGCTACAGGCTTGGGTAGGAGGTTGGGGAGTGGGTTCTGGGGATCTTGCCAGAAGCACACAGAGCTTTGGACAACATAACATTCCACAACAGGATTAAGTCCCGAATTCACAATCTGTTTACACCCTAGTTCTTTAAACACATACCAGTCACAGCAAACTTCTGGTGATACAGCAAACTTCTGGTGATTCGGAAAATCAACCATCTTTTGTTTTCTCTGGGCTATTGCATAGTTATCGTCTTCTTCCCTACCTTTCTTTATTTGTTAAGATCAAATGTGCCTTCAAGAGCCTGATGAAACGTTATCGTCTTCATTGTAGACTTTCTGAACTACTTCAGAAAGAATTAGATGCTATCTTCTAGGCACCATATTGTATTGCTCTAATACACCTATCTTTCGGGGTTTAAGGGTGTGTACATCCTGACTGTGGGACTAAATAGTTATTTTTTAAATTAACATCATAATATGTAGTATTCAATACAGTTAAATGTACAATTGTTCTTTCTTATCTTTATTCTCTCATCTTTTCCAATACCTTCCAAATGACATACTGTTGCCAGATCTCCTTCCCTTCCCTCCTTCCTTCCCTCCCTTCCTCCCTCTCTTCCTCCCTTCCTTCCTTCCTTCTATTACTCCCTCTCTCCCTCCTTTCTCTGTTTCCATTCCTTCCATCTTTTGTTTAATATACATCTATAAGTCACTTCTTAAGTTAGTGATTTTATATTATTTCATTTACCGATGCTGAACAAAATGAAATAAGACAAAATTGCTAACAAGAATTTTACATGTTAAGGAAGGAGGAAAACACATTAGCAATTACAGCTTTTAACATTTTATAATCTGGTCCTTATCTGCCTAGTCTATCACATATCCTACAATAAGAATAACTGATTCCAGCCAAACTGTTATGTCCCTTATTATTTAAGACATCAAACTCACTACTCACCTCCTCCCCACTCTAAGCACTTGCAATCATGGCACAGGCACTGTATTTGAAAGTCTTGCAAAACAGTCCTACCTTTCCTTAAAGCATTCTGAAGCCTTCTTTATAGCAGCAATGTATATTGATCTCTCCTACCTGTAGTTCTTACTGTCTTTCATTCATTTGACACTTGGCATCTGTGACTCTACAACTCATTGCTTTGTGTTTTCTCTCCTCAATTAGACTTTTCAGGTACTTCAGAACTAAGGTCATGTTTGCAAATATAACAGCACAATTTTATGCACAGTAGGTATTTAATACATTTCTGCTAAAATAGTATCTCAAACTAGACACAAATCAGTGCATACATTTTTATCCCATTTATATAAAGCATGAAAAAAGTCAAAACCATTTTTTTTCTGTTAGAAGTCAAGATAGTGATTATCCTTTAGGATAAGAGTAGTGATTATATGCTAACTAAGTGGGGCTTCCAGGGTGTTGATTTTCAGTGTGTTTGGTTTGTAAAAATTCATCAAGCTCTCCCTATATATGTACACTTTTCTGTATGTATAATATAAAAGTAAAAATGTTTTTAAAAGATAACATCCTAAAATTATTTATTATCAAATTTATTTTATAACAAAATATTCACCAATGCGAAATAGAAAAGTGGGCAAAATGTAAGCTTCCATAATACCTTATCATGTAAAGATTCTTCCAGATTCTTTCTGAAAGTTTCTGATTCTTGAATTAAGACATTCTACAGAAAAGAAAAAAAAAACAGATAAATAATAAATAAAACAGAAAATAATTAAATGTGTAGATTAATTTTTTATCACTCAAGAATCTTCCTTGATTCCTTCCTTGGTGCATCTATTTTTTGGTTTCCATGGAAACCAAGTTTCCATGGAATCTTTAAACAAGACACCTTAACATTTTAAGAAATACATAATTTAAATAGGAAATGTCATTTTGTAACACTTGGATTGACAAATAAGATAAATATTAACTTTTAAGCTATTTCTGACTGCCTCTTCCCAGTCTTTTAAAAATCTGAAATAATTAGGTTACTTTTCAAATGAGAAAAAGTGAATAAAAAGCAAAATATTAGCCAAAGCTATCATAGAGAAGAATTCAGATAAACTCATTTTTATTACCCAAAGAAAGAAGAAATTGTAAGATCAAATTTTTTTAAAAGTTCATTTTCTGGATCTTTATTTCAAATACAGAATTAACAATTTCTAATAATGTTTAAATTATTAGATAAATAAAAATAAAATATTAGCTTTTTAAAAAACTAATGTTACATATCATGATGTGGAAATAACTTGCATCATAGATTTGAAAAAAATCCTTGCCATAAAAGTATTACTGTTGTAAAAGCTTTATGCTTTTCTTATAGTATTACAAAGCATGATTTAAAATAATGTATTCTTTTCAAATTTATAGAGCTAAATTAAAATAAGAGTGTGGTTATTGACATGCATTTGGTGCTGAATGGGAAGAAGTCATGCCTTATGACTTCTTAATGGGTAAATTAATCAAACTACTTTAACATTTCATTGAAACATTTTTCCTGTTTTGGTCTATTGTATGGAGCAGGGGAAAATGTCTAGCTTAAGTAGCGATTGGCATTTAATCTAAATTTCCAAAATGATTTCTACACCTAGGTTTTAGTCCCTACCTTTTTTTATACTCTGAAATTGGCAACCAGCTCACTAACCCTTGCTGGTCTGGTAGTCACCAACTATTATCGGACATATTAACTGTGAATGAAATTGTAGGTTGTACAGAAACACTTTTTTGGAAACAATGCAGCTGAAAGTTTTGCATTTCTAAACTCTGCGGTGGGACTGACACTAGTGCTGTTGGTGATACAAACTCACTCACATTTTGGCTTTTAGACTAGCAGTAGATTCAGTTACTTGAAACATTTGTATGGTTCAAAACAAGCCTCCCCACACACTCCAAAATACTAATTTTTGTCTTACTCTTCTTTTTTGCATACCACGTGAAAGGCAAATGAAATATTTTCATCTCAAAAGTGCAACACGTTTTAATACCTTTGTCTATTATGATCATGCTAATATGTAAGATTTATATACCATGTAACATTTTTTATTCATTTAAAAATTGATCTTACATATTTTTACAGAAACTATTTGTTCACTTTTAAGAATATATCAGGCTTTTTTTAAATTAAGGAAAGTAAATGGATCATCTGAACAATGCAATGACTGTAGCAGAGTGTAAAACAAACATGATCATAAGAACATAGCTAATAATCATGTGATTCTACTGGTCCTTTTACCTTCTCTTCTAGAGCAGCCATTCGTTCCTTTAAGTGTAGCTGTAAGCGTTCATTGGATTCAGTCAGAAGTCTATCCACAGTATCGGATAATCTTTTGTTATGTTCCTCATTCATTTTCTCTCTTTGCCTAGCCTTACATTCAAAAAATAAATAAATAAATTTAACATAAAAATCACTTAAAAATATTTGGGTTTGTTTTTGTATTTTTTCTAGTTTTAAAACTGGATTTAACTTTATGTCTGTTTTGATTAAATTGGCAGAAACTTTTTTAATGCACAGGGCATATTCATATGATTTTAAATATAACCCATAATTGAGAAAGACATTCAGTTCTTATATGTAGAATATAAATCCGTAAACTGATGCTTGAGAGGGATGGTCTTAAAGTACATACTCTTTGAAGTTCTTGATTTTTCTCTTCAAGTTGACCTTCTAGATGCCTCATACGTTCTTCAATGTTTCCATGTCTTTCTTCAGCCTGTTAAGAAATATGAAGAACGCACCTGACATGTAAGATATGGTTAACACTTTTCCTCTAAAAAAACTGAAATAAAATGTAAAGCAAGCTACTACCAACCGCAAATGTAGTTTTCAAAAAATAAACTTTTTTTTAAACAGGCAGCTGAACAGCATTGCTTGAAATGTGTCAGCTACAAAGGCCTGTTACATCCAAGCATCAGCAAAACATTGGAGTTATTTATGAGCAATGAAATCAGCCAAATGTAACATGCAGACTGTGCATGGTTTGAACACAAACCTGCCATTGTCCAATCTTAAGCTCCTGAAGCACTGAACTGCACAGATGGTCGATTATCAATAAATAAAAGTAACATAAGTTTTACAAATGAAAAGAAAAACTTAGATGAATTCTATTTAGCAATAGAAAGTAAAGTCCAGTAGGACTACCTTCCTACGTATGGAGATCATTTCTTGTAGTTTAGCTTCCATAACATATTGATAATCATCAGATGAGGTAGAAGAGGTTGGATCAGACTAACGAGTCAAGGAAAAGGAGAGGGACAAAATTGAAAAATCAGAACTAAAGGCACTGACACTGAACAGAACATAGCACAGAATGCTTAAAAGAAAAATGTGACAGCAAATTGAATACTTTAATAGAATTTTATGTGGAAAGAACTACACTGATATCTGGTGAACATGATGAAGTTGATGGTTATAAGTGAAAAATAATGATATGCTCAAATAAAAAGCTACCAACCTAAGGTATGGAAGGTTAGTGATGGCTGGCAATGAAAGACCACTACAGAATGAATTAAAGCAACTCTGAAAGAGTCATGTAATAATTGGAATTATGGGAAACCAAACACTAGAATATGTCTCTGATAGATTGTTAAAAGTTTTATATTTTGGTTTGTTTGTTTATCATATTACTTAAAAATAATGGAAACAAAGTACCTCAGTATTGAGGAGTAGGCCAAGGCAATGACTCAGGTGCAATAAATTTGGAACAAAATTTATTATAAACCCAACTCTGTAGAAATCAGAGAAAAAGCTAAGCCACGGGGTTAATTATTATGAGTATTCTCCAATTCAAGCAGGATTGAGTTTCCTCAGCAGCACTGGCAAACTTGCAAAATGACTTCTGGTCTCTGAATATACACTATGGCTGTAGGTGTAGAACCTCAGTGCCTATTCTTAGACATAGCCTTAATTCGACATTTTAAATGAAAATGATTAAAAGTCCTCAAATAAAGTGACAATAGTGCTGTGAGGACAAGAAAACTTATTGTGAATTCTCCTGAATGATACTAGGGACCACTCTAAAACTGATTCTGCATTGATTTGTTGCTATGGAAACAAAATAGTGCCCTAAAGTGAATAGGCAGCACAGTGCCTTTTGTGAGCTAATGTTTGCCCAGTGCCAAGGTTAGTTACATGTTTTGGAGGTGAATGTCAGGTAACCACAGATGCAGAGTGTTCAACACATGTGACATTGCTGATAGCTGAATTGTATTAGTATGTTATGCACAGATTACATGTAAAGTTACATCAACATTTTAATCATAATTACAAGTTAAATAATCACAACAGCCGAAGTACCCTATGTCAGGATAACAAAATTTAACTCCAGAGCATATTCTATTACATTTTATAAGTTTATTCTAAAACAGTGAAACTTACTTTATGCAAATATAGGACTATATATAAATATATCATGCAGTACCTGAAAAGAAATAGTAACCTATTCATGTATTGGTTCATATGCATATGTACTATTTTATGCAACAAATTCCAACTTAATCTATAAAATAAACATTTAACATTTAACTGCTGTGCTTATGCAAATAATAACTCAAAATTTACATTTTGAAAGATTTTCCTTCTGATATTCTTATTTCATAAATCGGGAAAATAATGAAGAAATAACAAATAACCAATTTCTCTCCCCAAATTTCCAACCAGAAGCAACACAGAATGCTACCATAGTCTTCAAATGCCACAAAATGATTTTATAATATTTTTTAAAATTTATAATTCAATTAAGAATACAGTAAATGGATCAAAATATTGCTGAAATTATATATTTTAAATTCTTAAACATATCTGTAATCTCTCAAAAGTACATTTTAACAAGCAGTTAATGTTATGACAATTAATCTGGTGACTGACTCAAGGTAGTCAAGGCATGAACATTTCAATTTCCAAAACTGTTTATTCAAATATACATGTAAGTCAGTAGATCTTTCAAAGGTCCTTAAAACTTCTAGCTGTTTCCATCTTAACTACTGAAAACACACCAAACGTGAAAATTCAGTTCAGAGATTAAACGAGAATTCTGTCATGTTTAAATCACTGTTATTGTTGATACTTTTTATTGGTACTAAAAATGAATGAAATACCTTATGGAATTCAAGATGAATTATATCCTTGCTGAGGAATATGCATTTTAATTAAAGAAGTAAACATCATAAATCATAAGACTGGGATCCCAAAATGTTTATTATTTAATTGTATATACACTCACCAAAGCCAAATTTTTAATTTTATCCCTAGCCATTATTCAATACTTCTGACTTTCTAAAAGCCTTAAATGAGCTTTAGCTACCTATTTTTACACACACACACACACACACACCACACTGGCAGAAAAAAAGATACTCTTATCAACCAAAGAATAAATTCAGACATCATCTCTAAACAAACACTGGATCAATTTGCAACCACTATTGATTTATGTTCACCTTAATCTTATGAAGACTGCAATTTAAGCAACTGGTGTAAATACTATAGTCACATAAGAACAATCTGCTATTTTTTGACTCCCTGATGGGATATAGGGCTTATCTTGGTTTCACTCTTTAATGTGACAAGGCAATTTTCAAACGAGCTAAAGTTTTAGAAGAAAACTTTACAGTTCTCTTTTATAGGCAGAAATAGTTTTGAGAAGAATGTGAATATATTTGGAAATGGAGAAGCAATCAAATTTAAAAAGAGGAGGGCCAAAGAGAAGAAAACAATAGTGGCAGATAATAAAAGTAGAAAAAATACTTATAGGCCAATTAAAATATATGAGGGATTGTTAACAATATCATTCAAAATATAGGAGAGGGAGCCTAGGTTTAAACTAAGCATAAATCATAAATCAGTGAGAAGTCAAAAACATTATGAAGTAGAAAAGACTATGGAGGTCAATAATAAGATATTGAAAACAAACTGGAATTGAAATAATGAATAACTAAAACCGGTTCTAGAGACAGTCCCTAAAGGTCTTGAGAACAGAGATAAGAAAATGGTCAAAAATCATTTTAGCCATAAAACTTGGGAGAGCAAATGAAAGACTGATCTTCAAATGTTATAAAAGGGTTACAAGCAGAGGGAGTACACTGAAAATAAAATCTCAGCACCAGAGGCGTGTGAATAATGAATTAAATACGGCGATAATCTAAAAACTGTATATCTGAAATAATGTTGATACAGAGCCAGTCAGGAGAGAAAGCAGTAAAAAGGACAAGCAGAGTGAATTCTAACATTTTCATACTTTTTAAGAGAGATAAAACTGCTGAAAAGTGAGGAAATCAAAGGGTCTATTCCCTTTTAATTCCCTTTCTATTCCCTTTTAATTCCAGATGAAGTAGAATTTTAGCAATATATTATCAGGTAGGAGTGAACTGAGGAAATTATTTTGGGTGCATAAGTGAATATATATATCAAATATGACCTCAATAAAATAAAATAGAGGGCAAAACAGATGAGACACCTATTTTAAGTTTTTTTTTTACATTCTAAATTAAGGATTCTTAGGAATATTTAAAGCCTCATACGTCAAGTATTATATTTTAAATTATGCTTTATTCTTTGGGGCAATTTTTTGCTGAATTTTAAATTGTGTTTTTGGGGGAGAGATTCCAGACTTTCTTGTATTTTACTTACGACAATATTGATGATTATTTTACACTAAAATATTACAAAAGTTACTTTTATTATTTAGCCACTTGCCTAACTCCCCCTAAAATAGTTCAGTTCAATAAGATCTCTTTATAAAAGTTCTTTATATTCCTCAGATGAAAAGCCTAAGTATACATATCTTAATCCATATTACAGTAATTTTAAATGTGTTTGCAAGAAAAAATAGCATACTACTACTACAATGTTTGCACTTTTTATATAATTTCAATAATATTTCTAAAATTAAATAAGTTTATATTTATTTTAGAAATCGCACATTTCTGAAATTTCCAGAGTGGTTTATGGCATGGTCTGTGACTATGGAAGGATCCAGATTGTATCACCCTAATCAGACTAAAGTTTCATTCAGCTAGTTAGTCCAATACTCTACAACCAACTATTCCAATACTTTTTGCTTTGTCAACTGTTTGTCTTTTCACTACCTGTTTAACTACCCTATTTTAACTAATAGGCATCAGTTTACTGTTCCTCTTTAATTATTTACTTTTCCAAAAGTAACTATATGTGTCTACTTTTATTTTGCTGCATCAATTGTTTTGGATAATCCCTAATGCCAGAATTTATAACTTGCAGTTCATATATCTATCTGACCCATTTACTGCAGTGGTGTGGAAAACAGCACATGGTAATGACTGTGTGAACATCTAAAATGTGTGTACATTTTTGAATTGATATTAAAAGTCAAACATGCTTTTAGTGACAAAATCTGTACTTTTATTCTAGTGACATGTGACTTTCAAGCAATGCCATTCCATTTGACTGTGAAAGGTAAGAATAGTCGTTTTAGCATTATAATGGTTGCTAAGTTCTAAAATATGCATATAATTGCAGAATCTAATGTCCATAACATAGCAGTTAATTTTGAACATTCTTCAGATTATTGATTTTAATTGGTTCAGAAGAAATTACAACTATTAAAATCACTTTCTGACTATTTAATGGCTTTAGACTTCTACAAATCTAATGTCTAACTTCTAACAAAATTTTTTCATACCATAGTCAGAAAGGAATCAACTGCTTATGATATTTCCTACATTTCTAATACTGTACAATTTATGTTGAGCTTACTAAATTATTATGTCTCATGTATATCCATATGTGCAAATATAACCATGGAAAATTAACTCTAAGGACGTGATATTTTGTTTGTTTTTGTTAATGTTTAAATAGGCAAAGGAATCATCACATCATATATATCAGTCATTCATTTCAACATAAATAAGATATGTGTAACCTAAAAATTCATCTAAATAACAGACCAATATAGTAAAGATTAAATAAACTTACTCTTCATGAAGCCTAAAGAAAACCTTTATATATTCCATTTTGATTACTAGTCATTTCTATAAGTATATCTAGGTTGACCAATTGTTTTATTGCAGTACCTTTGTCAGGGCTGCAATTCTCTGAGCCAGTTCAGCCTCTACTTCAGGTAAGGTCTCAGCTTTTCTCATAGTTTGCTGCAACTTTTGCTCAGCTAGCTCAAGACGCTCTTGTAACTGTCTGTTCTTCTCTTCCATCTGAAATGGGGATGAAAAAAGAGACACTTAAATTGTCACAGTTAGGATAGCAAACACCAGTCACCAGGGGCTGTGGGCTTCAAGCCACTCTTCTAGAGTTAAAATAAGCTACTACTACCATACCTACTGTGCAAAGAGATTATTGTTCTCATTTTTTCATATATTACTTATCCATATTCCTTAATAAATTCAGCACATTAAAAAAAGAAAACCTTTTACTGACGGCAGCAAAAAGAAAAGAAGTTAATAGTGAGTATTAACTTGGACAAATGGAATACAACTTAGTACTAAGACTTCAGATACACCGTAATAGCAACATACTGAGAATCGTAACATTAGCTGGAGTAGGAGAGGGAATGTAGCATAATGATTGAGAGTCCAGGCTCTAGAGATGAAGTTGGCAGACTTTTCCTGTGAAGGCCAGATGGTAATAAAGTCTCTGTTCCAACTATTCAATTTTACTGTTGTAGCACAAAAGCAGTCATAGACAATGATTAAATGAATGGGTATGCTATGTTTCAATAAAACTTTATTTATAAAACAGAGCCATAGTTTTGGCACATGGGCCATAGTTTGCCCACTCCTTCTCTAGAGCCAAATAGACCTAGGTTTCCATTATTGACTCTGCAATTACCACATGTGTGACCTTAGGAGAGCATTCATGTCTCTGAACCCTTAGTTTCCTCAGTATAATAATTGTACTTACTTTACTCCTCAGTATAATAATTGTATAATAATTATTATACTTTTCAGTATAATAATTGTACTTACAGGTGGTGGTTGGATTTAAGTGAGGTAATACATGTAAACTGTTTAGCACAGTTTCTGGTTCATGTCTAGATCCAAAGTAAATATTAGTCATTATTTTTATTATTATTAAGATAGATTTCTAGATTACACACTAAAAATCACATCTGTTTAGTTAGCTTGGTTATAAATTTTAGAGAATGATTGATTACCAAGGAATACCATATTTTATTTACTCCATGTTTTGTGAGAATGGTGAGAACACACACAGACCAGAACAGAACCAAGATAGAGATACTGAACCTGCCGTAGGATGGCCTCTTTATTTGCTAACTCATTTTCTAGTTTGTCATTCATGTCATGTATGGAGGTAGATTCTCTCTGAGCACTGAGGTAACGCTTCTCAAGGGTCGTGATTCTTTCTTCCATATCTTCCTTCTGTGCCATGGCCTACAATTAAAATAATTAAAAAAATCAGATTCTTAGTTTATATATTGTCTTATTATTTAAATTAAATAGTGAGATATAAAAGAAACTATTGCTTTCTTGAGGTAAATATTCATTCCTTTCTTTTCATTAAGGGGATGCAAGATTTCATGTGAGTTTTCTCAACTTATCTGTCAGAATTCTTCTTACGTCTTGGGTTAGCAAAAAGCTTTCTCTCTCTGAGAATGCAATGGAGTACATTTTAAAACTCCCTACTGTAGAATTGGTATTCTTAGAAAAGAAGTAGAAGAAAAATTAGTTCATTACACAGTAGAAATAAGTATAATTATGGGTAGAGTTGCAAACCATAAAATTGGTAAAATGGTGGCTATAGTTCCAAATTGCAAAGGGATTTTCAAAGAAGGATAATAAATATCATCAGTATCCTTATTGTCATGTATAAGTAAGAATAGCTCAGTGGTTAAAAGAGAAGGCAAAAATGAAAAAAAAAGTAAATTTGAATCACACTCACAAATGAATTGACGAATTTACTTTGGAACTTAACCATTTCCCTTGTTTAAGTGGAATATGATATATTCCAATTAAAAAGAATTTAGAGAACTCAATGAACACAAATCTCTAGGGGAAAATCAGTTATTGGTGCAAATGAAGCGATAATTTTAAATACTGTATTACTAATATAATATTAACTATTGTATTAAGCAAAAATTTTAAACCATATAATTCATAGATAACATGGAAATGATTTTATCTTCCTAGGAGCTTACAAGGGAATTTATTAGTAGGTAGATAACCTACGTTTTTGAGATATTGGGAAAAATCAGCTGCAGAAGTGAGCATCTTGGGCCTGGTGTGGTTTTCTGATAATTTGGGAAGCTCCTTTGCATAAGGAGCCTGACATTGAGGAGATGGTGGTGTTTTCCATTTATTACCATCCAGGTTTCTTTGACCACTTGTTCCTAAGCAGTCTCTTTGCTACTCTACTACAAGATTCAGAGTCAATCCTGCCACATGCACAGAACAGATAAATTCCCTTCTAATTTTCCAAAAGAAATAGAAGCCCTTAAATGGACAGTCCTTCAGCTTCCTTATCTTCCTGCACCACCATCTGGAAATTTAACTACATCCACACAAATCCTTAACCTCTATCTTTCAGTTTAGAACAGGTGTTCCACCTTCCCTCAAAGTTCAGTCATTATCTGTATTCTGGGTTTTATGCCTTTTCTACTTCAGGGATCTTGGTCACTTTTTCTCCTGAATTTTCAAGGTGCTAGTAGAGGTAAATCCCATAACAATAGCTAGAAGAATGAAACAGGCTTATAAAAAATTTGGTACAGATCAGAGGTGGAGAGCAGAGGAAACAGAGATGATTCAAAGAAAATAAAAATAAGAATGATAAATTATCTGCGTGACCATTGTCCATAATCTGAATTGAAATTATGAAACCAAACTGTTGGAGTGGGTGGGAAGACTTACCATTTAAAAATAAGCAAATTTATTTATCAGGTAATTAATAAAATCCTAGAAAAACAGAAAGCTGTACAAAAGGAAATATTATCATTGAAAATGACTACTTGGATCATTTGTGGAACTATTTACATAGTCATAATAATGGTAACACTGAATGTGATTTTGAGATGATTATAGTTGAAGGGTGGGTGTAAGAGAAAGGAAGGGAAAGAATAAGAGAGTTAAAATCCTCATATAATACAATAGCAAGACATAGGATAAGTTTAAATAAGAGAAAATACCAGAAGTAATGGCTAAAAGGGTTGAAATTAAGAATTTCAGGGAAGTGAGATGGGAGGTAGGTGGTGGCTTTGTGTATATGTATGTGTTTTGTGCACATGTGTGTTTAGATTTGTACTCTCTTGATAGTATTTGACTTTGAAAGTTATGTGTATATAAAAAATTAAAATTAATTAAAAAGTCATATTCTACAAAGAAACTCATCATGTTGTCCTTAGTCTCCCTGCCTTCCCCTACCTTGTATTATTTGACTAGGGAATGACACGGTGCTGCACAGAAATTTAGGATCATCCTTGAAAACTCCTCTACCTTAACTCCTACTTAATAGCCTAATCTGTCATCTTGCCATTAGTCTTTTTTCCTGCTTACTTATTCCCAACCTGCTGACCAACTTGCTTCTTGACAATACCTTTGTATGTTCCCCTCTATCTTCAATGTAAAATTTGAGCTACAAAGCCTTGCAAACACATAGCTTAATGTCTTGACACTTTCTTTATGTACAATATCTCTATGTACTGAGATGAATAGTGAAAAATTCATGTTCACTTAGGACTTGGGAACGTGATATCATTTGTAAATAAGGTTTTACAGATGTAATCAAGTTAAGATGAGATCATACAGGATAGGGTGGGCCTTAAATCCAGTGACTGGTGTTCTTACAGGGAAAGGAAGATTTGGGGACAGAGATATACAGAGAAAAATGCAATGTGAAAAGGGAGACAGAGATTGTCTTTATACTGCCACCAGCCAAGAACACCAAGGATTGCTAGCAACCACCAGAAGCTAGAAGACGCAATGAAGAATACTTCACCAGAGCCTTCAGAGGGAATACTGTATGGCTCTCTAGCAACCACCAGAAGCTAGAAGACGCAATGAAGAATACTTCACCAGAGCCTTCAGAGGGAATACTGTATGGCTCTGTTGATACCTTGATTTTGGACTTATAGTCTCCAGAACTATGAGAGAATAAATTACTGTTGTTTTAAGCCATCCCTTTTATTGTAATTTGTTATGGCAGCCCTAGGAAACTAACACACTCTGCGACATTTCTACCTGGAATGAGGTTTTGTTGACTTTTTGACTACCTTAGTCTTGCTGAACTTCAAGACCAAACTAAAGACTACTTGGTTAATTATGTTAATATTAATGTTCAAATGTATGAAACAATTAATCCATCAATTTGGCAAAAATTATCCAAACTAATTTTTTTCAACATTATATATGCATCCCTAGATTTTAGCCATCCAAATAAAAGCTACTATTTAAAAAGCTTTTGCTTAAGATTTTGACTTTTTCTGTTTCCTATATATTTTAGTCCAACGAGGGTAGAGTTTTCAATCTTAGACTATTCCTTCAGAGTGCTGCTTACAATTGTTAATTCTGTATTGTTAATTTCATTTTCATACAGAACTCTGGGAATGTTATGTCAATTTTGTAGCCCAAGAAAAAATTCTAAATTTAGCCTACATATATAAACGTCTTACAAAATTATAATAGCCATAAATTCAGTTAAAGGCATACACATGTTTCTTTACAACATGAGCACGAAGTAGTACATACTTGCTTTAAATCCTAGTTTTTGATACTTATTAACCCTGTTATGGGTAAACACTGCTTAGCTTTTCTAAACTTCATCTTCTTTCTTTTCTCTTTTTTTTTTTTTTTGGTTTTTGTTTGGGATGTTAATACAAGACATTGTTGTGATATATTTTAAGTGCTTTGCATGATGTCTTATGTACAATATACACTCAGTAAATTCTAGCTCCTTTTTTACTATTATTCGTTTTTATTACCATGTACAATACACACTAAATAAATAATAGCTTTTTATTATTATTTATGTATTATTTTTTCTTACTATTACGCCTATAATTAGCTGATTTGACTATGGCATATATTACATATAGGAGTCGTTGGATGTGACTTTGGTGTTTCATTTTTAATTCAGTGATTCATATGGGAGATTCAATTTATAACTGCAGGCTGTGTTGCCAAAAATAAATTTTGAATTTACAAGTTGGAGAAGTATCTTTTCGCTGTGTGTTACTTGGAAATTTTAAAAAAGAAAGCTTTCTCTAGTTCCTGAAAACTGCTGCCTAAAAAAAGGGGAAAAACTGTGTAAAGGATTAATTTTCTCTTAACTTGAAGTTTATGTTAAAACTAGATTTTATTATATCAAATAAATATAATTCTATAGTAACTTAGAGCTAGTAAAGTGAAAAATATAACTCCATGTTTCAGATAATAGAAAAGACAAAATTGATGTGTATTCACTCATATAATCACATAGTGAACATTCAAAGAATGTTTAAGAATAAGAAGTTGGAGTGATAAGCTGTTTTTATTCACAAAACAAAATATAACTGAAATACTTCACAGAAAATTCTAACTCTTTGCATATCAATATATTTAATGAGATATTAGTATCCAAATACCCGATTAGTAGCCCTCTTGATTAGAGTGGAACAAATATCGTATATTAACGCATATATGTGGAATCTAGAAAAATGGTACAGATGAACCTATTTGCAGGGCAGGAATAGAGATGCAGACGTGGAGAACAGACGTGTGGACATGGGGCAGGGGAGAAGGGGGGTCGGATGAATTGGGAGATCGGGATTGACATATATACATTACCATGTGTAAAACAGACAGCTAGTGGGAACCTGCCATATAGCACAGGGAGCTCAGCTCGGTGCCCTGTGGTTACCTAGAGGGGTGGGATGGGGGGGGGAGGTCCAAGAGGGAGGGGATATGTGTATACATATAGCTGATTCACTTCGTTGTACAGCAGAAACTAACACACCATTGTAAAACAACTATACCCCAATTAAAAAAAAAAAAGAGTGGAGAGGTAAACTAAGCCTCCGTAATGAGACTGACTATATTTTCTAGTCTGGGTACTGTGCCAAGCTTTAACCCTAACTCCAAGAAGTCACAGTCAATTTAAGGAGAGCTTAAGACAAAACTTCAAACAAAAGTAAACTCTGTAAACATACAAGAAATTAAACAGATGTAATCATCACCCTGGCTTAAAAAAAAAAAAAAAAAGTAAATTTTGAATAGATTTATTTCTTGACAAAGAATAATTGCAAAAATATATTCTGAAACCATTAATGAAATATACTTACACAATTTGTTTCAGATATATTAGACTATGCACATGCACAGCAAAATGCATTTCAGTTTTTAATTATATGGTCAGTTTTTTCCTATTCTCTATTTTTTTCCTAATTAATAACAAATAGTTATTGCTTATATCATATATAAATCATACTGTGTTAGCAGTGCTATAGGGGTAGCAAGGAGAATCACCTTGTTTGTTTTTTTTACTTAAAATCACGCAATCTAGTAGACTTTGTTGTGACCACAGCTCAAGAATATATAAAAGCAAAGACTGGAGTTTTCAGTGTTATGTGATACCTTTTTAAAGTATGTGATTTTCACATTTTCTTGCTTATTGAAAAGATCAAAAGATTGATTATTTAGGAAGCAGTTACAGTGCAGCTGCATTTTTTATGACAGTTGCTATCACTGAGTAAATGATTGCATCTTGTTGATTTTGGAAGCTGCTCATAGTGGAAGAAGCACAGATTTTGAAGCTGGGTTAGTCCTCTATTCTTCCTGGTGCTGGGGGTGGGGAAGGTGGTGTGTTGGGGAGAATAGTGGATAGGCCTTGGACAAGTTACTTTACATCACCTGAGAAAAATGGGACAATTACAAGTACCTTCCCTAAAGGACAGAAGGAATTAAAGAAATTAAATATAAACCAGGCTCCCATGGCCTGCATCCTGAATCTTACGGGAAATATTTTATTTGGCCTTCACAGTGTGCTTAATACACACACACACACACACACACTCACACACACACACACACACACACGTGATGCATCTAGAAAGGCAGACAGAGTACAGGCTCCTTGTCCAGGTCTCATTAACCCTATCACTTCCTACTGTTGCACCTGGCACTTCACACATTTATATTGTTTGCCTGGCTTTGAAAACATTTGTGTTTGCAAGCCCCTTCAAAGGTGAATGATGAGAAATATTTCTTTCTCGTGCAACTCTTCTCAGATATAACTACCCAGAACTTATAGAGCTGATGAGAGTAGTTATATTGTAAAAGAGGGGCCTGGTGAGGGGCTTCCTTGGTGGCGCAGTGGTGAAGAATCCGCCTGCCAATGCAGGGGACACAGGTTCCATCCCTGGTCCGGGAAGATCCCACATGCTGTGGAGCAACTAAGCTCGTGTGCCACAACTACTGAGCCTGCGCTCTAGAGCCCGCGAGCCACAACTACTGAAGCCCGCGTGCCAAAACTACTGAAGCCCGCGTGCCTAGAGCCCGTGCTCCACAACAAGAGAAGCCACCGCAATGAGAAGCCCGCGCACCACAACGAAGAGTAGCCCCCGCTCACCGCAACTAGAGAAAGCCCATGCACAGCAACGAAGACCCAACGCAGCCAAAAATAAAAACAAATAAATAAATAAATTGAAAAAAAAAAAGAATTCCTGATGAAAGCACAACACCTTACCTATGAGAAGGTATTCCTAATTAAAAAAAAAAAATTTGGCATCATATAGATGATTGACATTTTAAATCTGACTTAGCTTTTTGTCACCTACATCCAAAGACTATTAGAATCAAAGGGTTATTTTTACTTAGGTCATAAGAAAGGGAGAGCTGGAGATACTGGGCTCTACCTGCAAATGACACTGGATTAAACAAGCATTAATAGAATAGGTGAGTGTTAAATGAAAGAAAAACAGCTAAATCTGTGGGACTAAGAGAATGAAGAAATAGAAAATGAGCAAGAGCTCAAGAAATGGCCCTGGTGGTTTACTAGTCAAAAATCTTAGTGTTCCTTCACAGTAATATAGAAGAGGGGTTAAACTTCATCTACTTTATAAATTCTCTGAGTTTGGGTTGTGGGAGGAGTGAAGATGAGAGATGCATTCCTGAACTGTTAACATCATAAAAAGGTGTATTATTATCTGTGCGGTGACACAACCACTTCACGGATCATCTACCTTACTCTGAGACAGTAGGCATTGTTTGGGGACATATTCTGATTTCATCCATGCCTTTTGATGTTTACACCTAACACCTATAAATATCCATCCTTTCAACAAGAGCTTTTGAGTGCCTACTCTATACTCAGTAGTTGTGTACATGATTAAAATAGAGCAATGAACAAAACTAGACAAAACAAAAAACCCCAGCTCTTATGAATCTTTATATACAGTGGAGAGGGAAGCATATGACAAACAAGTAAATCAGCAAAGTACGTACTGTGTCAGATGGCAGTAATTCTGTGAGATTTTTAAAAAATGAAAGAAGAAGGAGCGTGTATATGTGTAAATACCATGGTTAGGGAACACTTCACTAAGACATTTGAGTAAAAGGCAGAAGGAAAAGAAAATGCAACAGAACAGATCTGGCTTGCTTAAGAGGCCACAGTAACTGAACTGAGTGGATTAAAGTGCAAGAATAGTAGATGAGTTCCCAGAGGTCAGAGGGTGGGAGTAGAGATTGTACATGGTTGTTGACCACTGCAAGGACTTTGATTTTACTGTAAGTAGAATAGGTAGCCATTGAAGAGTTTTAAGGAGAAAGTGACTTGAGCTGACTTATACTGCAACAGGTTACTGAGGCTGCTGTGTTGAGTATAGACTCTTAGAATAATCCAATGGGAGATGGTGGTTGTGTGAAATAAGGCAGAGCCATGAAGAGTGTGTGAAGAGGTCACAGGACGGAGATACTTTGAAGTTGGAAGTAATAAGATTTATGGATGAAGCAAATGCAGTGTGTGAGTGAAAGAGAGGTACCAAGGACAGTTCCAAGGTTTTTGGTCTGAGCACCAATAATGGAGTTGCCATCAGCTGAGATATGTAAGACTGCAGGTAAGTCTGGCTTCTTGGGGGGAATATCGGGAAAACAGTCTTGAGAATGTTAATTTTGAGACACCCATTAGAGATCTAGATACAGGCATCTGGAAATCAGGAGAGATGGATAAGGTGGAGATATAAATTGGGAATCATAAGACCATGGGTAGTTTTTGGAGCCATGAAACGGCATGAATTTACCAGGGGAGTTAAGGCAAATTAAGGAGGGAAGGCATTCCACGGTTGGGGATGAGAAGTAGAGCCAGTAAAGGAGCCTGAGATGGGGGTAGCAAGTAAAAATGAAGGAAAATCAGGAACAGTGTAGTGTGCTATTAGCAAGTGAAGAAATACACCAGGAAGTGGTAATTAGATCAAGTGCTTCAAAGGACTGAGAAGTGTCTCCTGGATTCAGCAACATGGAGGTCAAACTGGATAAGAACAGTTTTGATGGGACCGTGGAGGCAAAAGTATGATAAAATGGACTCAAAGGAGAATGGGAAGAAAAGAATTGGATACATAGAGTCAACTCCAATAACAGCTAGTTAATGATGTACAAAAGATAAAAAAAAAAAAAGATTTAAAAGAACATGTAAAAATGGAAAAGGCAAAAAGTCACAAAATAAAATTTTCATAAATATAGATAATTTTCTTTTTAATTAAATAGAGTGATAACAGTGAAAAGATTCTAAACTTTTCACCTTAGCTGGTAAGATGATTCGGCAATATCACAAATAAGACATCTCCTTGTAATTTTTGTCGTAACTTTACTCACTTTTTCAAATAGATGAAGTGATGTTTAGTAAGAACTGAACATATAGAGAAAGAAAGGTTCCCACTTTCACACATGTACTTTCACATTCACAGACGGAAAACCAAAATAAGAGGGATATTTTTAAAGTAATGTCTTTGAGTATTCCCATTTGCTAAGAGTATAGCAATTCATTATTCGTACCCGAATCTAGGGTTATTTAAAATTAACAGCTTAAAACATTTAAAAATTCATTTAAAAACCTGTAGTTTTTATTACTTCTGAGATTTGATACCAACATTTTCTTTCCATACATATTTAAAGGGGTGATGAAGTAAACTATTTTTGCCTTAGTGAACAAGTTTCATAACTAATATAATGCATACTGATTTACCGTCTTTTGAGATAAGGTAAAGAGTATATGCCATTAGGGGAAATTATGGAAAAACAGCTCAGAGACAGCATTCAGGAAGCAAAGACTGAAAGTGTTGTGAATCACTTACCTCCCTGATGTCCCTTTGATACTTAGTGTTCATTTCTTCCGTTTTAATGAGATCCTTTCTTGCTGTCTCTGCTTCCTGTTCCACCTCTCCCACTCGGGAAGAAAGGGCTGCTAAACGTTCTTTCATTTGGGCCATTTCGTAGTTTTGTTTTTCAAGCAATTCTTGTAGTTCAACTATTTGACTTGTTTCATCAGTTGAATCTATAGAACCATTGGACAAACGCTGCAGGAAAAGAGAAAGAAACTGCACTTAGAATTTTCTTCATCTTTAATTTAAAATTCATGAACTTAAAGATATGAGACATAAAGATTTCATACTGAGAAATAAGAACTCTAACAGAACTAGCTTTGGAGGAAAACTAAGTTTCTGAGAAAACTCTTAATTGACATTAAAATATAAAGGTAGATCAGTAATTTTCAAATAGGTTAATAGATGCATTTGAACTGGAAGCTATTATATACGCTACATTATACACAGTTTAGCACAAAACATGGATATATCATAAACATTCAATAAGTGGCAGCTATATTTAATCAATTACATATAAAATTCATTATAAATAAATAATATATTTATGTAACACAGCATATTATTATTAAATAATAAATAAGGGCACAGAAACTATGTAATATTTTCTATTTTTATTCAAGATCCTTTGTGGATTTGCAAGTCTTATTTTCAATGACTCTCAGTAAAAGAAAACTTACACTTTTCTTTTAAAGAAAGTTATTCCTGCTGTGAATCTGACCTAGCTGGAACAAAGGTATAGCATAGAAAAGTCTTGCTTTCTATATTGCTATCAACATAAAAGTCATGAGTGCACACAATCCACAGGAAAGAGGCTGAAGAGTTTAAATACTTTGAGACTGATTTTTCCTCTTTTTGAAGGGGCTGCCTGGAAACCAGGGTAACCCATGTCTTCAGAAGGATGACCTACAGCCTAGCTGCACTGGAGAAATTTTGTGGTGAAGACAGTGCAGGAACTGGGGAGAAATAAGTGCTAAGAGAAAAAGATCACAATAAACTAGAAATAGGAAAGTACGGAGAAAAAGCAAAAAAAGTACTATCAATTCTGCTAGAATGCTTGTTTGGAAAATATGAATTCATTCTAGCATGATAGATACATTAAGAAACAATTTGAACATAATGTAACTTTTGTGTTTTCTTATGTACAATCTCATTCCTGATAATCACTGGCTAAACACAGAAAACCACACCTAGCTGAATCAGTGTAGGAATATACAAAATGCACACATGCACTTTCCTCAAACATCTAACACCAACCTTACACTTCATCAAGCGCTTTGAGTCAGCCCATCCATATCTGTGTTACACCTGTCTGATTTTAGATACTCCTCCTTCCACCACTTCACAATAGCTCACAGCTATAACCCTTCTGACACCCACTGTGATCAGCAAACTTCAGACCTTTTTTAAAGTAAAGAGTTAAATTTATCACAGCAGTTATGCAATCCTTAACCATTTAACATGTGTAAAACTGTGCTACTATTTTTAGTATTAGAAATACTAGAAATAGTATTCTATTTCTTTTAAAAGTCATTGATAAAGGTTTTAGTGTCGTACTGCAAACCCGTTTCCCCTATAAGCCCTGTGTTTTTTATTTTGCAATTTTGCATAACTCATGATATTTTGGAATGCAAATATCATATTAGACAAAACTGACTGTAGGATAAAAGGAGGAGTATAGAAAGCATCACAAAAGCAGTGAGAAAGATAAAATAGAGAGAATGGGAAAGCAAACAAATGGCAAGAGGTATTGGTAAGTCCAGTTACCTAACACGTGGAGAAACAGTTGGACAAAACAAAATTAAAAGGGCAGAGAAAGATAGAGTCAGTCTTAAGATAGCATCTTAAGATACCAGTTGGATCTGCAGAGTTAGTACTTCGAAAATATTACTGAACTTTTGTATTGCAGATGCCAAACTTCTTATTACCTAGTAAAAGGTGTAAGAGATGTTGGACAGGATCAAAGATCAGTTGACCAGTTGCTCCTTCAGAGTCTTGATTCCCCTTGCTGCTGGGATTGATTGCTTGCAGAGGGATGAGAGCTGAGAACATGCCTAGCAATTGCTCTTAGTGAAAGGGAACTGCCTTTCCAAAGTTAAACCCCTCCGTTGGGGCGTGCAACACCACATACAATGCAGAGCAGTATTATTGTGAAGCTAATAAAAAACCAACATTTTAGACAGTTTTTATGAACACAAAACCCAAAAACATTGATAGTGACATTTATATAAGATACCATTATCTGTACATTGAACTGGGAAAAGCCTTTTTATATTCATTAGACAGCAATTGAGAACTGGTTTAGGGAGAAAGGCTAGAGTGAATTGCCAATCAATTATGTCCAAATTTGGGATAACTAAGGTATGATATTACAGGATTTCTGTAATAATAGCAAATATCTTCAAACTCTGTACACCACTTACAAGTAATGAGGCAACCTTAAGTTTTAATAGAATTTCTGCCTCCTCACATTGAGAATTTCCTCTAGTCAACTAAAAACTGGCAATTTTTAGAAACTAAAAAAATCATTAGAAAATACAAAAATCATTAGAAAATACATTTTTGCAGTGAAAAATGTTTTATGTCGTTGAAAAATTACATTTAAGATTTGAGTCCTTAAGAACTTTGGAGAAACTGAGACTTAGGTAATTACACGAAGTTGATTTGAATTAAAATGCAGAACTTTGTATTCCCAGGTCATTTCATCTACCCTTTACCATATTACTTTTTTTTTATATATATAAATTTATTTATTTTATTTATTTATTTTTGGCTGTGTTGGGTGTTCGTTGTTGCGCGCGGGCTTTTTCTAGTTGCGGACAGCGGGGGCTACTCTTCGTTGCAGTGCACGGGCTTCTCATTGCAGTGGCTTCTCTCGTTGTGGAGCATGGGCTGTAGGCGCGTAAGCTTCCGTAGTTGCGGCACGTGGGCTCAGTAGTTGTGGCTCATGGGCTCTAGAGCACAGGCTCAGTAGTTGTGGCGCACAGTCTTAGTTGCTCCATGGCATGTGGGATCTTCCCAGACCAGGGCTCGAACCCGTGTCCCCTGCATTGGCAGGCAGATTCTCAACCACTGTGCCACCAGGGAAGCCCAAGAAGTTATTTCTTAACATAAGTTTATAAAGACTTCAATTTTTTTTCTTTTAAAGTGTAGAAGTATACACTTAAATTACTAGTTTTCAAAGGCAATAAAGGCTCAGATGATAAAATGTTTTAATTATATATTTTGATTCAATCCATAATTATTTATTGAGCACCTACTATGTGCCAAATGGAAGAAATTAGGTTTTAGGATTTTTAAAAAATATGATGATACATTCCCGAAATTAAGGAAATTTTCATCAAGCAGAGAAGTGACACACAAACAGTTATTAAGTACTGCAATGAAATATTATCATAGAGTTATGTTTTGCTTACATATTTGTGTTATGGGAGCAGAAAGAAGATACCTTTTGTGACACTCTTTGAGTTGGGTTTTTGAAGGTAAGCAATTATATTTCAAGTAAAATAAGGGAGGGGGTAGTTATTCCAGGAAGGGGAAACAACATGAGCAAAGGCAGGGAGGCATTCTCTGCAGGGGGATTATGAGTAGTCCTGTGTGCAGAGCAAAAGACGTGCTGTGGGGAAATGGGAGGATATGAGACCTGAAAGGGAGGGCCAGCATACATTAAGATGTCCTTAGCTTTTCATATGAAATAGCATGAACTTTGGGTACTAAACAGAATGACAGAGAGTCATCAAAGGTTTTTGAACAGGGAAGTCACCTGTAAATATTTGCTGGCAACCTGTTCATCTCATGATCCTGGTGGTCTGTGTAAAGCCTTTCTTAACTACCTGTAGTGGACAATTTTTGCTTGCCTGCTCAGCATCCATTTTTCCTTCCCACTTCCCCACAGTTAGAATTGCCAGATGAAATACAGGGTACCCAGTTAAAATTTTTTTTCCTTTGGAATGCACTTTATTTTTTTTTTAGTTAAAAAAAATTTGTTTATTGTGGTAAAAGTCATAATATAAAACATACTATTTTAATCATATTTAACTGTACAGTTCAGTGGCACTAGTATATTCACATTTTTGTGCAACTCTCACCATCATCCATCTCTCGAATTTTTCACCTACCCAGGTAAATTTGAATTTCAGAGAGACAATGAAAAATTTTTCAGTATAAGATGTCACATGCAGTATTTGGGTCAAGCATATACTAGGGGAATTGATTATGCAAAGAAAACATTGAGCCAAACCCAGAATGAAAGCACAAATTATGTGTTTACTTGACAGAGGAAACAGAAAAATCAAAAACTGGGAGACACAAGTGGGTATAGGATTTTTAAAGCCACCCGTTGTAGCTAGAACTGAATAGGCTACAGCAAGAAGATAGGAGTGGGTGTAGGTGGAAGGATGATATGAGTTCTTGAGATGATGCGGGTTCTTGAGATCATTGCAGGACTTTGGCTTTGACTCTGGGTGAGATGGGGACCCTATGAAGGTGCTGAGCAGAGGAGTGGCATGATCTCACATTTTCAACACATCCCTCTGCTTTCTTGTAAAAGCCAGACTGTAGGAGTAAAGGATAAAATTAAAGAGATGAATTGTAGAGGCTTTTAAATGATCCAGGTGGATGATAATGCTGGCTTGGACCAGGGTGTTAGCAGTGAAGGTTGTGAGAATTGGTCATATTCTTTCAATGGATTAGACGTGATATGTGACCAAAAGCATAGACTCAAGCATGACTTTAAGAATTTTGGTCTTCAACTCGAAGAATGGTGTTGCTATTTATAGAAAAGGGGGGAATCTTCAGAAGAAACAGATTTGGGATTAGGATGGGGTAAAATAAAGAACTGGGTTTTGGAGACAAAGTTTGAGGTAACTTGTGAGATGTCAAAGTGAAGTCTCTTAGGCTGTTGCATGAGCCTGCAGTCAGGAGTAGTCAGGGCATGGATGTTTCCTATGAAAAATTATAACACTGGATGAGGTCACCTGTGGAGTCAGAGGGGAGGATCGTCAAAGGTGACCAAGAATGTATCTTAAAGATCTCTTCACATATCACTTTATCAGAGAGGTCTTTTATTTCTGCTATGTAATATGTATTTTGTTTGTTGTCTGTCTCACTCACTAAAATATATATTCCTAAATTTTCTCTCTATCCCAGGCTTAACCTGTATATTCTTGTATGTTCAACTGCTACTCCATTTTCCTGCTTGAATATCAAATAGGCAGTCCAACCAAACTCAGAATGTTCAAAACCAAATTCCTGTGTCTCTTCCCCAAATCTGTTTCACCCTCAACCTTCACCAGCTCAGTTGGTAAAAACTCCATCCTTCCATATGCTTCCACAGGCTGAAAAACTTTGGAGTCACCACCAAGTCCTCTCTTTTTCTTCCATCTCCTACTGAGTCTATTAGAAAAACATGTTTGCCTTATCTTTGCAATAGAATAAATACGACTCATTTTCATGCTGTCTACTGCTGTCACCTGTTGGGGAAGCAGTCTTCATGCAAACTGCCAACCCTCTCCAGGATTGCCCAGTCAATGTCCTGCGTCTGGAATATTCCCCTACATGGAAGCTAGGTGTCAAGCTATAACTTGGCCCCAGATTCTTCTTCCTTATTAGGAGAAACCTTTTCCCTGTTCTAGGTATGCAGTGAACTTCCTTGTATTGCATGTGCTATATGTCACCTGGCCAGCCCCACCAGTGTATCTGTCCCTCATGGGAAGAGAACGGGTCTTCCCCTGCAGCATGAGAGGGGTGCGTGCAGTCCATTGTCCTGCCTCTGCTACCAGGAAGGACCAATTCCCTCGTCACGGGAGATTTGTGCAGGCTACAGATGCTGATCTGGCTGCCTCTCTTCTCCTTTCTGTGAGTAGTGTTGTTCCAGTTGGAAAGACGAAAGGTGGGGAGACACAAATAGGTTTAGAATTTTCAAGGCGACCCAGTGTGGCTAGAATGGAATGAACTACAGCAAGAGGATGGGAGTGGATATAGATGGGCAGATGATGTGGGTTCTTGAGATCACCGTAGAACTTTGACTTTTACTCTGGGTGAGATGGGAACCAGAGGAAGATTCTATGAGCAGAGCAGGAGCAATCTATTAGGAAAACATGTTTGCTTTATCTTTGCAGTACATGTGAATCTTACCCATGTATGCTACCTCCTGCATGTCAAGGAGCTCCTTGTTGTCATCAGTCCTCTTTGCTGACTCCGAAACCCCAGAAGATGCAATAGGCTGAGGTATGTGGGCTCCGACTTCTGGTGGTTGGTATTGTTACCATCTTTGCCATCCGCCATGCAAATCCTCACCTGGGATTGGTAGCTGGTTTTTCCTGCTCAACACCAGCCCTTGTCTGCATCATCTACTCTCACTAGAATCACTGTAATAACCTCCTAACTGGTCTCTTTGCTTCTAACTTTGTCCTTTTATGTTCATTCTTAAAACAACCAGCGTGATCCATGGTGATCTTGTTACATGATAGATAAAGTTATTCCTCTGCTCAAAACACTACAATGGTTTTTCATTCTACTCAGCACAAGAGTGAAAACTTACAGTGAGCAATAACCACTGCCCCATCCCCCTTCCCCTTCCCTACTCCCCTCCCCTTCCCCCATGCCTTTACCTCTCTGAACTCTCTCCTACTATTCTCCCATTTCCTCTCTTGCTTCAGCCACACTGGCAAACTCATTGTTCCTCTAGTAAAGTCAATCACTGTCCCAAGTTACAGTCTTTGCTTAGTTCTTCCTTCTGCTTGGAATGCTCTTCCCCTAGTCACCCACGTGACTAAAAACCTCAACAATTTCAAGGACGCCAATCCTGACCACCTTATTTAAAAGTGCAAACTGTCTCTATCCCTATGTCTCCCTAGGACTCTTGATCCTTTTGTGTTTCTCTAATTTTTTTTTCTTCAATAGCATTTATCATCTTCTAACATGACAAATGATTTACTTATTTATATTTATTGTTTATTTTCTGCTAACCTCCTCCAACTTGCTGGATTATAAACTTCAGGAGGTAAAGAGCCTTCATATATTTACTCTTTGGTGTATCACAAGTGTCTAGAAAGATGTCTGGCACATGATGCAATAGACTTTTGTTGACTAAATAAATGTTTTGATTACTTCTATGTCTCTAGTGACCAGAATAGCATCTTCCACAAAAATCTATTTGTTGGATGAATGAATGAATGTTTCCATTAATGAAAATGAGGAGTTTTAGGAAAAACAGTAAGGATTCAAAAAGAAAAGAAATATAGAGACAATATACTTAGCTTTCATTGTATAAAGTTTATGACAGGGAATTTAGTCTTTTTTTATCCTGTTTTAAAAGCACTATATAGATGAATTATCTATAAGAGTGGAAAAATTTGAAGTAAAATTAGGAAACCATTGTTATAAATGCACCTTAAAATAAATAATATGGTCAAAATAGACAGGCTATGTGTAAGACCAAGTGGAATAAATGAAGCCCCAGAGGCCTCATCATGTCACAGTCACAGTGACTTCTCATGAGATGAAGCCAGGAATTTAGACATGTTCTTCCATACTACACCAGGTAAAAAATGGAAATAGGTCTCTCTTTGAATTTGATAATCTCCGGCAAAATGACCTAACCATTAATATTTTTTTCACTCTACTTCTAGCTTTAGCATATATTAAAGAATACTCTAACATGTTTAAAAAACAGTGGTACAGTTAAATTACTACTGTGACCATTTTAATTCTGCATTTTATGCTCCTTTAATGGTTATTACTTATTTTGGGCATATATCTGTGGCCATACATTGCTCTCCTGCCAAAGAATAGCAGTTTTTTAAACATAATAATAAATAATTTTTCACAGTGCTTTTAAGTGATGAGAGTGCCTCTTGAGTGTACAGAATAGAGGGCATTTAAATTGCTATATTAACATAACTTAATAATTGATTTCTCCCTTGGATAGATATTTCTTGACAAGCTATTCCAGAGGATTTAGGAGCTATATTAATGATAAATTTTTAGAGTTCGATGGTGCTGCCCACGTGGAATGAATATTTGGTTGACCTTTTTCATTTTCCTCAGGAGCTATTACACTTGGCAGTAGACAATTTTTCCCCAGACTTACTGAGATATAGCTGACATATAACATTGTGTAAGTTCAAGGTATATAAAGTGATGATTTGATGTATATATACATTGTGAAATGATCACCACAATAAGGTTAGTTAACACAGCCATCACCTCACATGGTTACCATTTTTATTTTGTAGTGAGAACATTTGAGATCCACTCTTGTAGCAACTTTCAAATACACAATACAGTATTGTTAACTATAGTCACTATGGCAGCTGATAATTTAAACTTTATTATGAACATATTTCTGAACTTGACTTGTACATTTTTGACACCTCCCTGCCCATGTTTTTCATGACTAAAACAAAAGTCTTGGATTCTCTCCTAATGAATTTCAAAAAGCTCTTTTTTTCTTTTATGCATTTTACTTCTCATGGTTTATTAATCTTTCTAGAGAAAATAGAAAAAGATGTTAAAGAGTGGAAATTAGGAATTTTTCTTACTATTAATTCAGATATTAGAGGCACAGATATACTTAAAATTCATCAGCATTTAAGGGGTAAACAATAAGCAGTTCCATTTCATTTTTGAAAATAGTTCTATGAAATTTTATGGTTAGAGATGAATTATTGATTGTCTGGTCAAAGAAGTTACACTAAGATTTTCAATCATTAACATAAATATCCAGCACCAATAATTCTTTAGCGGATATGAAGAAATCCTTAAAACAGGAAAGTAATAAAATATATTTCATTCTGTGAGGAAAAGAGAAATGTAGTACTAAAGAAATGTAGAACAAAGAATAAAGAAAAAAACCCCAAATCCAAAAAAAGGAAGTGTTCATAGGCATAAAAATAATAAGTAACAAAAATTAGAGCTGATAGTTCATTGTAAATTTCATGCGAGTCATCAATGTATTAGGATGAAAGAAATATACATAACAGAATGAAAGATGGAACCAGTCAGGGATTCCATAGGCTGATAATGAAGTCTGTATGTGGACTATATGAGTAAATCTGAGACCAGGCCTTGACCAAAGAAGGGACTTGGAAGACTTCAGTCAATCTGATACCCTAGCAAATATTTCCTTTTATTCCAAGAGATCGTTGTACTCCTCATTTTACTTCAAATTCTCAAATTTGGATTTGCCTCCAAATCCCCATATAAGACTGTATCTTTCATTAGAATAATGACAAATTATAATAATAGCTAACATTTATTGAGTACATACCCAAGAACTTATAGCTAAAAATTTTTCCGGCTCTAAGCTTTCATTTGTAACAATTACTCCATTTCCCTAACATTATTAAGTTCTGACTAAGTGTCAGGTACTGTTCCACATGCATTATGTGCATAAACTCTTTAATCCCTGTAACAACCTATTGGATACAGAAAAGGAAATTGAAGCACAGAATGTATTTTGCTTAAGGTCACACTACTAAAAAGTCATAAGATTAAGATTTGAATGAAAGCATTCCAGTTTCATATTCCTAGGAGTCTGTACTTTCTCTCTACCTACCCCTCTCCTTTCTTCCTTCTTTTGTCAATTTTCTCTCTCTTTCTTTTTTTGTTCATTCTCTCTTGTTCATTTATCATTTCATTTATCCATTCATTAAATCTACTTATTGTTTCATTTATTCATTCATTCAATCACCAAAACTCTGTTTAGCTTCTACCATATGCCAGACACTAGGTTGGGTGCTCAGAATATGAAGACTCCTGCTTAAATGCAGCATAATGTGGGAAAAAAGAATAAACCAAATAAAGCAACCAATTAACCAAATTCATAAGGACCAGATAGCAATTCAGCACTGGGGATTCCTAATGCTTCAAGGCTATGGCTTTTGAGCATCTGCCTACACTGTTTTTGTTAATCTCCATATTGCTTTTAGCTCTCAAAAATCAGACCTGACTTCAGGTTTCAAATCTTGTCCAACAAATAACAACATTTTGTCTTTGATTTGAAATTCTCCAGCACAGAATTCACAGCTGTTACTTCTAATTCCACAATGACTCCTTAAATCTGTTTCATTATATGTAAATCATTTATTTACAATCCCTGCCAACCTAGAGCCTATAACAAAGCAGAACTAATATTTGTATTCCACATCAGTTATTCTCAACCATTAGAATCCTTGGAAGAACTGAATAAAAATATAGAATGGAAACCACTCTAGACCATATCCAAGGGTGGGGTCCAGACATATAATTGTTTTTAAATCTCCCTAAGTAATTGCAATGTTTAGTTGAGGTTAAGAACCACAGATCTATATTATCCAGGTACTTTACTAATAACTGTATCTAATTTATTCATCAAATCTAAAAAACTGGCATAAAGAGGAAAAGCTTCAAAGTAATAAAATAATAAAATTGTTCATGAAATAAATGTAATAAAAGATGTGATAATAGACCCAAGAATAGTAGACCCTAGAATCAACTAATTATTTTTTAATGTAATATTTCAAACGGAACGACTTGACTTTATCTCTTATTTCTGAAAGATGAGAAGAAACAAACCTCTATAATAGAATTGACTAAATATTGCCCTGCTTGGAAGGTTTCTAGATCAGATGATTTCCTTTTTTTTTTTTTTAATAAATGTATTTATTTTTATTTATTAATTTTTGGCTGCATTGGGTCTTCGTTGAGGTGCGCGGGCTTCTCATTGCGGTGGCTTCTCTTTTTGCGGAGCACGGGCTCTAGGCACGCAGGCTTCAGTAGTTGTGGCTTGCAGGCTCTAGAGTGTAGGCTCAGTAGTTGTGGCACACGGGCTTAGTTGCTCTGCGGCATATGGGATCTTCCTGGACCAGCGCTGGAACCCGTGTCCCCTGCATTGGCAGGCAGATTCTTAACCACTGAGCCACCAGGGAAGCCCCCCAGATGATTTCTTATAGTTACTTCTCCATTAATAATTTTACTGTTCAACACTGAGATCTACAAACTCATTAGGATACAGTAAATTCCTGATAATTTTATTCAATTAAAATATCCAGCAATAGACCTTTGCTCGTTGGTTCTTAGTTTAATGTGATCAATAGTGTTTTGTTAATAAGTATAAAACAGATTATCTTTACAGAAATTCTAGGCCATTTTTTAATTTCCACTGAATTTAAGAATCTTTTCATCTGAGGAATTTCTGTTATTCTGAAGTTCTTATAATGCTTAAACTAGAATACACATCATTCACTAGCTGATGTATGTGGCTTAATAGACATATACTTCATTTTTATAGTGTCTTAAATCTAAATAAAAGATGAGAAATTTCTAGTCAATGTTGCCATGATCAATGTTAATAACACTCAAATATAAAAAGTAGCTGTTTCTCATATTACAGCATGAAATAAAAATACTGAATTATTAATGTGGAAAAACATTCATCTGTAAAATTCTTAATCTATATAATTAGAAGATATAAGGAGATGAAGTGTGCATAAGGAGTTTTTTTGTTTGTTATTGTTTTTTATTTTTGTTTTCAATTGAAAGTCTTCAAATGTTTCTTTGTTCAGCCATAGAATAAAGAAGTAACACTGAAGAGGATCTTTCTAGCTGGAAGAATTGCTAAGCAGTCCTTTTAGATATGTAAATATAAGAAAAGTATACACCCCTGTCCCAGAGGAAGAATATTTAGTGGAGCCTTGATAAATGATTTCTTCCACAGTGTCTTGATGGGGCGGGGGGTGGGAGGGGGTTTGCATAATTAGCATGAAACCTCCGGAGGGAGAGGAAAAGAGAGACTTTCTTTTTTTTTTTTTTTAACATCTTTATTGGAGTATAATTGATTTACAGTGGTGTGTTAGTTTCTGCTTTATAACAAAGTGAATCAGTTATACATATACATATATCCCCATATCTCCTCCCTCTTGCGTCTCCCTCCCTCCCACCCTCCCTATCCCACCCCTCTAGGTGGTCACAAAGCACCGAGCTTATCTCCCTGTGCTATGCGGCTGCTTCCCACTAGCTATCTATTTTACATTTGGTAGTGTATATATGTCCGTGCCACTCTCTCACTTCGTCCCAGCTTACACTTCCCACTCCCCGTGTCCTCAAGTCCATTCTCTAGTAGGTCTGTGTCTTTATTCCCGTCTTGCCCCTAGGTTCTTCATGACCATTTCTTTTCTTTCTTTCTTTTTTTTTTAGATTCCATATATATGTGTTAGCATACAGTATTTGTTTTTCTCTTTCTGACTGACTTCACTCTGTATGACAGGCTCTAGGTCCATCCACCTCACTACAAATAACTCAATTTCGTTTCTTTTTAATGGTTGAGTAATATTCCATTGTATATATGTGCCACATCTTCTTTATCCATTCATCTGTTGATGGACACTTAGGTTGCTTCCATGTCCTGGCTATTGTAAATAGAGCTGCAATGAACATTTTGGTACATGACTCTTTGAATTATGGTTTTCTCAGGGTATATGCCCAGTAGTGGGATTGCTGGGTCGTATGGTAGTTCTATTTTTAGTTTTTAAAGGAACCTCCATACCGTTCTCCATAGTGGCTGTATCAATTTACATTCCCACCAACAGTGCAAGAGGGTTCCCTTTTCTCCACACCCTCTCCAGCATTTGTTGTTTGTAGATTTTTTGATGATGGCCATTCTGACTGGTGTGAGATGATATCTCATTGTAGTTTTGATTTGCATTTCTCTAATGATTAATGATGTTGAGAGACTTTCAATTGCTCTCCGTTTAATTGTGAAGTTCAGTGTTATTTCAAATTCTCTCACAGACTAAGACAATTGACTAGATCAGAAAGGGCTCCAAGAGTTCACAAGGAGAACTTACCACGAGGGAAGTAAGAGTTTGGACTGAGACCTGAGTTCACTATCCAATGTCAGCAGGTTCCAGCTTGGTGTGTGGCTAAGACTGGAAAAACCTTCCTGGCTCAGTCATCTTGAGGCATTTGGGAACTTAGGTGTGAAACTAAGCCTCAGTCTGGTATAACTTGGAGAAAGGAAAACCTCTGAAGAACCACTCAGTTAGGGAATGACACTACTGTTAGTGGAACTTCAAAACCAGGCCAGTGATTGGTATGGAATGGTTTCATTTAGCTTGTATGTCAGTGGGTTATTGCAATAGTACATGGGTGGCATTTGATTTTGAGGGGCCACCGATTCTGAAGTGATACTTTGAAGACTATAAAGTCAAGCATACCAGTCTGACCCATGCTATTCCACACTGTATTGAACCAATATATAAGAAATAAAATCTAACAATCTGCAGTACCTCTATGCGAAAAATTAAACAATTTTATAGAAGAACATAAAACAATACACAAATAAATGGAGACTCAAACCATATTACAGATGGCAAGACAATATATCATAGAGGTGACTATTCTCCCCAAATTAATTAATTTATTTAAGCAATTTCAGTGAAAATACCAATAGGGTTTTAAAATAGGAATTCAAAAGCTGATATTATAATTAAACTCTAAGGATCAAGATTTAATGTTATAATAGTTAAAATACTGTGGTATTTATTTATTTAACATATTCTTATTAAGGGCTTACCATGTGCCATGAGCTGTTCTAGGCACCTAAGCTTCATCAGGAGTAAAACAGATTTTAACCCTCATGGAGTTTATTCTTAGCTGGGGTGACAGACTATAAATTATAGACATTATAAATAAATGAATTATACTTTATATTAGAATATTAGAATATATTGATGACATTTGAACAAAGGCTTGATGGAAGTGAGGATAGCCACGCAGATATCTGGAAGAAGGGCATTCTAGACAGAAGGAAGAGCAAGTCAGAAGTCAACAGGAGGCCAGTGTGGCTGGGGTGATGGTGGAGATGAAGTCATAATATGAGGAAAGTCAAATCATGCAGAGCCTTGTGTAAATGGGAAACATTTGCAGAGTTTTGAGCATATTATTGACACGTTCAGATTTATGTTTTAAAGCATCACTCTGATTCATGCCATGTTAAAAATAGACAATAAGGGCCCACAAGAGAAGCAGAGAGACTTGGAAGGAGGTGATTACAATCATCTAGGTGAGAGATGATAGTGGTTTAGAGCAGAGTGCTTAGTGGAAGTGGTGAGAAGTGGCAGATTCTGGATATATTTTGAAAGTAGAGCAAGTAGAATTTCTTTACAGTTTGATGTGGGGTGTGAGACACAGGGAGGACTTGAGGATAACTCCAAATTCTTTAGATTGAACAACTGGAAAGGTGAGATTTGAGATGGAGAAGACGCAGGGAGTTTTGGAGGGGAATATCAAAAGGTAAGGTTTTTGACATTTTAAGGTTCAGTGCCTTTTAGATGCACATGTGGAGATGACAGATGTTCAATAGGCAGTTGGATATATATACTTGGTTGTAGGGTCTGTAGAGGTAAAGATTTGTAAGTCATTAGCATATGGACAGCATTTAAGGCTATGAGGCTGATTGAAATCACTGAGAGAAAAGATGGAGAACCGAGCCCCGGGTCACCTCAACATTAAGAATTCAAGAAGAAAACAGGCAATATAGCCAATATTTTATAGTAACTCTAAATGGAGTATAATCTATAAAAATACTGAACTACTATGTTGTACACCTAAAACTAATACAATATTGTAAATCAACTATACTTTAATAAACAAACAAACAAACAAATAAATATTAGAGCAAGGTCTGACCATGAGAATGTAAACTTTCTGGAATTTGAAAAAATCTTGGAAAGTATACAGGAGTTTCCATTGGATGGGGATAGGAGTTTAAAGCAAATTTAATGTAACTCTCAGGATAAAATAATCTCACTGGACATAAAGTACCTATCTAGATGCTTAAAAAAAAGAAGTCAGGAAGAAGAATATGATCCAAGAAAAGAGACTGAGACAGAGCCACTGGTGAGGGAAGAGAAAAACAGAGAGTGAAGTTTCCTATATTGCAAGTGAAAAATAAAGGCGAATCTAATAAAAAAAAAAAAAAAAAAAGGTGAACAACTATGACATCAACTCAAGAAGGGCTGAGAATTGGCCACTGTATTTAGTAATATAAAATTAGTGATGATGGTAACAGGAGAGGTTTCTGTGTAGTGGTGGAGCAAAGACCTTCCTGGAATAGGTTTACAAAGAAAGCAAAGAAAGCAACTGGGGAGAGTGAGTAGATGACCCTTTCGAAGAGCTTTGCTGCACAGGGGAGTAGAAAATAGAGCAATAGCTGATGCTATAAGTAGGACCAAAAGAGCATTTCTTTTAAGTTGGAAGAACTTTGTATGTTATAGGAATGGGATGGATGAAGAAAAAAACTGATGACAAAGGAGAGCACAGTAAGAATCGCTGGAGAAGTACACTTGACTAGATGATTGTGGAGACATCACATGGTGTAACTCACGGGTGTAACAAAGTTTTCTTTGTCTAAGGTTTTTTTTTTTTTTTTTGATTTTTTTAAAGACTCATGCTCAGTCTAATAAGCTCTTTCATGCTTTTAGACATCTGGACAGATTTAAGACTTTGCTTAAAGTAAATACTCTTATATTTTGAAATCCATGAAATCAGGTAGTTTATATGCTACCTTTCTCACCCATGTTCACTTTTAATATTTGTATACTTGTTACACTATTTATCTCGGCTCATCCTGCTCACAAGCTATCTGACTTTCAGCCAGTAATCTTTGCTCTACAAACATCACAGGGTTATTACAGGAATCCAATAAAACAACTATGTAAAAGTACTTTTGGAAAATGTAAAGGGCTTTATACAAGTTATTTATCTTGTTCTCATTTGCATGTAGCCCTTTTGTTAATGAGGTTTACAGACAGCTTTGAAGAACAGCCTGCCTGTCTTTAAAAGGCCAGAGCCAGCATTAAGGAATATTTTTCAGAATACTCATTTTGGCACGTGCAATCCTCCTGCAGATAAAGGGAATTTCTGGTCATACAAGTTTAGGAAACACTGTGTACTATGTTTCCCCTTGGGCAATTTTAATAAATTTTAATAAATACTACAGTAAAGATAACAGTTCAAAATTGTATAGCATAATATATATTAATATTCTTGTCCTGAGAAATCTCTTTTTTGGGGGGAGTGGGTTCTGTAAAACATCCATTAAATTTCTGGGGAACTTGTGCTTCATAAGAAATGTTAAGATGGATAAACTCTACCAAAGTGAAAAATAAAATTAGGCTAATTGCAGAACATCTGAATGATAGACTTAAAAATTCTCCTGGATTGGCTTAAAGATCAGACAAAGCAATGAAGAGGGAAGGAAAAGTATTTGTTCTTCTCTATATCCCTATAAGAAAGCAGAGTCCCCGTCACAGACTAGACACTCAAATTATGCCAATAGGACAGAGATAAATGAACAAACTTTCAGTCAAACTTTTGTGAATCACTCAGCCTTTTAAAGTCTGAAACTATCCTACTTCAGCAAAAAATTGTTTTTTCTGCTTCTCGCGAATCTGGGCTAATAATATAAAAGATACTAAATTTGTTATTAAAGATAGAGCAGTCAATTCCACTTTCACTTCCTATCTATTAAAAGTATAGTGAAAGCATAAAAATCCAGTCACTGCATTCAGAGAGAGATTTGTTTTGAACTTAGTAAGTTCCCACACAACATTAGAAGATTTTTACTTCTTATTTTTGCCATTGTATATAAAAGATGACTTTTGGTCATAATCTTCCTATCCTATAAAATTGATACTCAACTCCTATAAAATTGATACAGTCTAACTTCCTGTGCATATGGATGAACCATGAAACAGCCTAACCTTGACTCTTCTGGGCCCTTTTCTAGCCAATCGTAGTTCTCTAGGCCACTCCTGCCTCATATATCGAGGGCTATACTGGGACCTTCTTTTTGCTAGGAGGTGTGCCAATCCCCAAATGGCAAATTCATAAACCCCATAGTTCTGTTTGGTTTCATTGCTTGAAAATTCAATTGATGAATTAAAAGAGAAGTATACACTTTATTATCATGTCATTATGAGAAATTAGATCACTTTATAGGGGATCAACACACAGAAGAAAATATTCTGTTAGGGCTATTCAGATGTTAAAAAATTCAAATGATAATTATCTTTGATACAGAGAAGAAATTGGGGCTTAATCAATAATGCATAAAATAAGCCACAATTGACAAAGAACTGAATTTTTGGATGAACAGTTACTGGCAGTAGTTGACATGGAGTGAAGAAGGCATATAAAAATGGGCAAAATACAGTTAATAACTGGACACATCCCTATGGATGAGGGCTTTCAGCTGGAACATAGCAGAGATCTTTGAAAGAATAGCATTTGTGATAAATGGTATCTTATAGTATTTTTAAATAGATATGTGGTATATTCATAAGCGAAACATTTAAACATACAGCTAACAGGTTTGTATGAGACTATGTAGAATCTGTATATTATGGTATTTCATAATATGGCACAATAGCATGAGGAAATAAAGGTCTTTTGTCATTACTGAGGTGCATATTGCTCACATAGTTATATCAACTTTTTCTAAGTGCCCATTTTTGTCCTTGGTGGTTCAGTCTAAAACAGCCTTGTATCACTAAAAATCCACAAAACCCTTACTTTTGGTAAAGGCACATCCCATATTTCATCTTTTATAAAACTTCAGCTCAGTGTCCTTCATGTACAGAATGCAACCATTAGACAATTACTAGATTTTCTGATCTCAGAATTATTCTTGCCACCGATTCTTCATTTTGTTTTACATGTTTTTGGCCAAGTTCTTCTGCCTATCTGGCATGAATTAAAGAAGTGAAAAAATGCAAACAAAAATCTATTTCTGATTTTATATTTCTTCAGCCTGCATATTTACATATTACCCAATTATTATGTTGCATTTTATTAATTTAAAGAACAGTCACAAATTAATGTCAAATTCTAAGAGGAGAGAATAACAAGGGCAACACTTTTGAAAAGGGGAGCATCAGCTCGGTTCATGCAGAGTACCTAAGTTCAAAGTAGGGTGACAAGCAGAGAAGCTTGAGAGGTGAGAAGAGGCCAGACAGTTTGGAAAGGACCTCCCATGACGTGCCAAGGATGTGTTGTTGTGTGATCACTGGAAAGATCAGCCACCCTTAGCTCTGGGAAGAACTACGGTAATTCCTCAGTCACTAATGAACAAAAAAATATCAAAATGCATTGCATATAGTAAAGTGTAACTATTATTTCGTGAAACTTCAGTTTCAGTTTTACACCCACATGCACACAGATGTATACATACACATGCACACATACGTGCATGAGTGCGTAGTAAAATGTTGCAACTAAATCATATTTCTTACAGTGGGTAGCAGACAGGTGGGTCCTTAGTGTTTGTGGAATCCAAGGCAAAAGAGAAAAGAGAGGCCTACATGCCATAACTCCAAATATGTAACAATTATAAATCAAGCTAACAAACTGCCAAATAAAAATATGTCCTACTATCTCCCTTGAAATAATACCTTCACACTGGCTTTTAGGCCAGAATGAATAATTCTCAGACTCCTTGAAGTTCCACACCAGAACTTAGTTACCCAGATATGGCCCTGGACTGTAGTCTGCTCTCCTTCTCTTCTCAGCCTCAGCCCCTTCCAGAATACTCGTCTGTTTTACCTGTGTATATGTGGATACCTCAGTCAGCGCTTTCAAACTCCGTGGGACCCAAAAAACAGGCATCCCTTGGCCTCTTCTTAGGTCCAGGGATGGGTGTACTGGAGGGCGGGCAGGGACAGATGTTGCTCCTAGGAACAAGCTCATACAGGCCCTGGAGGCTAAGGTCTGTGTGGTCAGAAAGTCTGGGCTGCCAGGAACTTGGCGTGTGGTCAAAAAGGGGTGCTGGTGTGGCTCACACCTGTGCAATTTCCCCTGGTCCCATGGACTCTTCATCCTTAGGGAGAGGCACAGAGGGCCAGAGATAGACCTGCTAAATTGTGGACCCCTCTTGCCCAGGTTTAAAAGCCATACTCATAGTAGTTAAAAACTTTAAATGCCACTGCCTTGGAGCATCTGTTCAGAGTAAAAAAATATAACAGAGATTTTTGGGGAAAAAAGTAAAGAATTAAAAAAAATCATACTCAAGTAGAATAAAATAATCAACTCTAGACAAATAAATATGTGTAATTATGAAAGACTAAAAGATCAGAAAAAAATAAGTTTGGATTAGAATGAATTTTCAAAAATCAATAATAACACCTAGAGAAAGCATCCTGGCATGAAGGAACATGAGAGTACAAAGGAGGTGAGAAAACTGGGGTTCTCGTCCTGCTCTGGACAAATAAGTCATTTAGTTTTTCTAAGTAGGCATCAATTTCATTGTCTGTAAAATTAAGAAAAGGAAAAAAAGTCTAACTGCTTCAGAAGTCTTATATGTGAAAAAATGATAAATGGACATAAAATTGTAGTGCAAATGATTTTTTTAAAAGTATCTAATCAAGATGCTTCCATGTTTAAAACACTTCTATGTTTTCCCATTGCTCTGAAAATAAAATTGGACTCCTTACTACAGCCGACAAGAACTTAAATGATCTGGCCCCTGCTCACTGCCCCTGTGTGCCCTGTCTCCTCCTTCTCCCTCTCCTGACAACTAGACTACATTACCCCGCCTTCCTTTCTTCCCAAGAATGTGCCCAAGAAGCTCTTTCCCACTGTCAGTGCATTTGCACTTAGTGTTTCCTTTGTTTCAAAAACTCTAAGCTTTTCCATTGACTCTCTGTACTCTTTTGGGTTCCGGTTCAAACTCCACCTCCTGAAAAGCCCTTCAGTGCCATGTCTATTTATCCTCCCCACCCACCTCGTACCTGCCCCTTGATCACATTCACTCCCTTTTACATGTATGCGTTTATTGTCTGTGCCCTCATCTGCCCTATTCATTAGCATCCCAACCACCCAGAACAGGACAAATTTCCCAGCACTTCAATAAGGTCACCGCTAAATATTTATTGAAAAATTAATGACCATGAGAACACAGTATTAATAAATATTATAACCATACTGTTTATTGCTTGTAATCAATGTGTCAAGAATTTTGTCATTCATAGTCAGTGTTTCTATTCTTTACAACGAAGCTACAAGTTAGGCATGACTATTTACCTGTAACTGATACTCAGGGAGGTTACAGAGTAAGGACACCCAGGTAGTTATTGGCAGAGATGGGATGTGAATCCAGGTCTACTGACTTCAAACAAGTCACTGTTCCACACTGCCTCTCTGACCTTCCTGTCACAATTAATGTATCTCTCCTTTAAACTCTAGTATCATTTTTGACACCACTTTATTCATCATGTTTTGCAATATTACTTTGGGCAGATTATTTTCACTGCATATTATTTTCACTTTTGCAAATTTTACAGGGAATGTCTTCTGAATCTCAACCACTGCCTAACATACTACTTACCCACATTACTTAGCAAACATTTGCAGCTGGAAAAAATAATTGGAAGTACAGAATATATGAGCCAGGAGCATTACTATCTCTTTTACAAATGAAGCATGTTTATTAAAATTTCTTTTTCACAAGTTAACTCCCCTCTGGAAAGCAACAGGAAGAAAGTTATGGATCCTAGTCCTGAACTTTTAATGAGGTAAAATTTAGTGTTCTGAAAATTTTTTATTATCCCGTGGATAATTATGTTCTTCTAGAACACCTGATTAAATCCATGGCGCACAGAAACAAAATTGTTTCAGTTAAGCTTATTTTTTCTTTTCATTTTTGTTTTCAAAATGTTGGTAATAATTACACAACTTTTCTATGAGTAATAGGCCTGTTTCGGAGTGTGCTTTTATGAGACTATTTTTATCAACTATTTTGTCAACAGAGTTTTCAAGCCACTGCCGTAAAACCTCTCCTGTTGGCTAATAACCCACCCTGACTATGTAATTTAAGTAACTTTATTGCCCTAAACAAAGGGCGATCCTTGTGACTAGGATTTGCAAGTCACTTTTCTGACAGCTCCACAGCACCTGACAATAGTTTCATGTTTCCTCCCCAACAACCCCTTTGCAGTTTATACACTAATACTACAGTCATCCTACGCTGATAACCTTCGCTACATAGACACTCCCCAAAATAATATTCTTTTCCTTTGTTTTAATATACCTTTTAAACACTTGTTACTGAAAAATTAAGTGTTAGGATTTAAATTACAATCCTATAACACTTGTTATTTAATGGTATTAACATACCTTAAATAATCCTGTTAAAGGGGATAATTTCGAAAAGATGATTTATAATGTTCAGGTGCATAATTTAGCAGTATTTATAAAAGGATGATAAAAATAATAATTAGGATATTATTTCAGCTTTTATCAAAAAATGTCAGCAGTTAGAAGATGAATAAGTTCTGGGGATCTAATGTACAGCAAGGTGACTATAGTTAATATTGTATACTTGAAAGTTGTTAAGAAAGTAAATCTTAAATGTTCTCACCACACACACACACACACACACACACACACACATGGTGATGAATGAATTAACTAATCTTATCATGGTAATCATTTTACAATATATACTTATACAAAATCATCACACTGTATACCTTAACTTTACACAATCGGTAGAGCAAACATCACATTGCACACCTGAAACTTATATAATCTTATATGTCAGTTATATCTCAATAAAGTTGAAAACAAAGGAAATATCAGGCAAAGAAATATGATATAAATAAAACTTTTAAAGTACTTTCTTGAATCATCTCAGGAGTAATATGAATTAAAGCACAGTTTACTTATTTTTAAAATTAAAAAAATATATGACATATATTTTAGGATTACATTGCAGGATAGGGGCATGATATTTTTAAAAATACTAGTATATCATTATTTCAAAGCATTTGGAAATCACTCTTCCTACAATATTGGGAAATTTAAAAAAAGTATGCCGATAATCACAATGTTTAAAAATCTTTAGTTACATCTATAAAAAAGTGTGAGTGAGTTAGCAATGGCACAGAATTTCTCTTCTACACTGGCTGAAATGCCTTCACCCAGAACTGGAAGGCAAAGAAAGTTAAAGACAAGTACTTTAGGTCTTCAAATACTCAGAATCCGCCACATATATACCACTATCTGTTGAGTCCAATAGAGACAAACATCATTTATTCATAGGTCCTCATCCTAATTCTGTAATCAGCTTCTGAAAATTAATCTGACATGAATTGTCTTATATTCTATAATACCTAAATATTTAGGGGTTATATCTTAAAAAAAATAATATTTGAAAAAAACTAAATGTATGAGTACCCCACTCCCCAGAAGTACTAGAGGAATGCTTTAAGCACCAAGTGGTTTGTTAGCGAATAGACAAGATCTCAAGTTCTTTATGCCTTTGAAAGCATATTTGTTTAATTTTAGTCCAGATTAGCATAATATGGCATCACTATATTTTGAAGAATTCTAAGAAAAAGACTAGATGACCATAAAGTCCATTTTCGTACTCAAACCAATGTCATTCTGTAATTCTCTGGGGAAAGGTATAGCACTGTATTACTGATGACATAATTAAAATGAAACAGTAATAGTAAAATGACATGTTAGTTTCCTAAACTGAGGATTGTGTGCAAATGCCCTATTCTAAAGAGCTTGGTGGTTTATTTACTGAATTAATGTCAGTTTAATTATCTGAAGAAAAGAGGAATAAGTTTTATTCAAATTTGAAATATAGCTCATGAAATCTAGCTGTCAGATTGTAGCTTATTGTTAATACCTAGCTTAAGATGTCTATAAAATACATGGATAAAGGCTAAAATAGTAAAGCCTTTAATGAAGAGTTGTTTGCTTCTCAGCCACCAGAATTGATGGCGGTCTCAGGAAATGTCTGGTTTACTTGGCTTCTTTTGCTTTTACAGTTGAAGGAGGAAACATAAGAAGCTCCTCCATTTGTTTCAACTGGAAAAATGAGGAAGTGCTCAATTTATTTTATGATAAGAAGTCTAGTGCTATTTGTTTTGTGGTACGGTCACTTGCTTCTTAATCGCTATGTTTTAAAACCTCCTGATATTCACAATGACACCAATTTAGCTACCTGATTTATGAGGTCTTGATGATTAAGGAGCTCAAGCATCCAGAGCTATAACTTGCAAATATCCAGGAGATGGTCTAAGCCTCATGCACAGGATGTGCAAATGCCTATGTCATCTTAATCTGATTTCCCCACCCGAAAGGAAAATCAATTCCTTCTAAAAAACAGTAAAAGTCTAATGACTTCAGATGTCTTTTTACGTAATTTCTCATTAACTGGAGTACTGCTGTGGTCTTATCAAACACATGGAAAATAATAAGTCAAATAAGATATTATAAAAAAATTTTTGCAGTGATAAGCCATAGATTAGTCATGAATTGTACATAATACCACTTATAAATCAAAATTATTGTTACTGTACTTTAAACAGTCCTGGATATAGATTATTAATATATCTATAGAGATATATAGATATATTTAGATATTTATTCAATTTATAATTTATTCAATTATAGATACGTTCAAACAGATATGTAATTAAATTCTTTTTAAGAGAATCAAGTTAATAGCAAGTAATGAGAAATTCAAATATATATATGTGCATAAACCCACTCATATTTTTGAGAGAATCAAATTAGGAGCAATTAATGATAAAGGAAATAATACTGCACTTTTGATCAACAAGTCAAAACACAGTAATGTTTATTACATGAATGACACAAATATTTCATACTCCTGTCAAATGACACAGCAAGTAAACACTTCCATGTAAGAGCATGTCATATGTGTCATACCTTTTCATGGACTTTCTGGCCAGGTTCCATCCCTTCAAGATGTTCTGACTCTGTGGATCCCTCACTTGATGCCATTTTTCTTTGTATATGAACATTTTGTTCACGCAAGGCAACAATCTGCAAAATAAAAGCACTATGCCTTTAAAATCTAAGATAGAGCATGAAATATAAGAAAACTGAGTTTACTTGAATGTGGCTAAGAACTAATGAATACAAACAAATAGTCAGAAAATAAACATTAAATTTTACTCATATTATTAGTTCAAAAATATTTCTAAGATTTAGGCTAGCATTTCAAATAATATTTATAATATTTATAGGAATGTGAAATTAAGAAAATATTTTCTAGTTGGAAAATGTATCTATCTAGTTTGAAATGTTTTTAAATCAGTGGCATGATCCATGTGTTATTAATTCAGAAATTACTTTTTAATTTAACTTATGAAATGTAATAAAATTTGTATTAGTCTGAATTTTTAAAGTATGAAAGAAAGATAAATCAGAAAATTGACGACTAAAGACTAATTATGAGCACATTCATCTTCCCTAAGAGACAGCACATCTGCAATTTTAAAACAAGCAAATAAATAAGCTAGACTTAAACAATTTGTGCCACTATCATGAGCACTTAGAATTAAACTGGTCTCATTGTCATTATTTTAACGGCCATTATTTTAGCACTTCTAGTCCAAATACAGTTAATTTACAAAAAAAAAATTCTCAGAAGGCAATTAATTTTTGCAAAATTTTAGCTCAGATTTATACACATGATACTTTGAACTAAGAAACAGATTCTCAGATAGTTGTAGTTTAAGTGATCTTAATAATATACAGAGTAGAAAATCACATTCCAGCATTTAAAAAATATATTTGCTATTTATACATATTATTTTGAAAATATTTACATTACATTAATACCATAAATTATTTGTTTCTTGGCAAGTTTTATTATAGTATCAACTCAGATATTGAGTCAGTATTGGTTCTAGGGGAAATCAATGTCCATAGTATTTAGTACATATTAAGCATATAAGTTTAATATGATTCCATATTTATTGAATATTTATTGAATTTTATATTTATATTGAATATTTATATTAAATAAATACGGAATCATATTAAAATTATATGTTGAAATTATGAGACCAACATGTCACACAGACAAAGAATTATCAAGTAAACAAAAGACATCGAGAGATTGGGTATGTGTCCTGCTGCCTGCCACTGCTGCCCACATGCCAATGATATATTCATGAGAAAAAGTGATTTTGCATATGACCTCCAGCAATTCAACACATAACTTATCATTTCTTAAGGGCATATCACCACATAATGAAGAACAACTCTGTAAAAGCTCTTCTCTCGTGTAGTACTGCAATCACCAAATAATTGGTTCCCTTACTCCCATTCCTGCCCATCTACAATCTATCATCCACAAAGCAGCCAGATTCATCTTTTAAACTTAAGTTATATTGTGTCACTCTTCAGCTTTCCAAAGAACCTCTCTGTTTTCGCAACTTGTTTAGCATAATTTTAAACTTCTTAACAAGGTCTGTAACACCCTACATGATCCCTTCGGCCACAATGGCCTCCTTTCTGTCCCTCAAACAGACCTGGCACTTTCTCACCCAGAACTGAGGAACTTGCTGATCTTCCTGCCTGAAGGATTATTCCCCAGCTCAGACTACAGCTGACACAATCTCAGCTTTCAAAAGTCAGCTGAAAAACCTACTTCTCAGACAAAGTGTACCTAGCCATTATACTTTTTACAATATATCTGTGTTTATTTTGGTGTGTATCTTACTCATTAAAATCTAATATTTTATTCCTTTATTTTCTTACTCACTTTGCTTGTTTATTTAGCTAGCAGAAGTCCTAATGATATCTCATGGGAAAATAATTTTCAAAGGAATACATTATTGACAACAACATTTTCATATGAAGCAGCACATCACATTAGTATGTGCAGGGATTCAATATAAATGTTAAATTAAATAATAAATGGATATAGAAAAACAAAGAATGTAAACCTAATTCATTCAGAAATAACAAAAGATAAAGATTTACTGTGCTTGAGAATCATCAGACATTCCTCTCGTTAGTGTAGAAATGAATTGCATCAAAGGAAAAACAAGAATGAAATAGTCCCTGGATATACCATTTTCATATTACATTCTTAACATCTTTCTCCTGCATAAATCAATAATATTATATTATAATCAATACATAATAAAACTTTATTATGAATTTTTTAATTAAAGTATTGTATGCTGATGTTTCACTAAGATAACATCCATGACTTAAATATGTTAACACAACAGTAACAATAAATTTTAAAATTCTATGCTTTTTCTTCCATTATTTAATTAGAAGTGAAGAGAGACCTTTTTAAAAAATACTTAAACATCAAACTTAACTCTTAGTTTACAGAATAACTTCAATTTGTTTAGTAGTTCAGATAAATATCAAATACACCCTAGTGCCTAAAATAAAGCAGTCCATCTATAAAGATTTACTGAATGACCCAGTGAAATGACAAATTAGTGACCTTAATTAGAAAAGTCAAAACACCAAATTCACATGGAAAACCTTATGCAAATATGGTTGTGCCACTATATTAAAAAATTACAAACTTCCAGTTTTTCATAAAATATATACATGACAATTAATTCCAAGAAAGTCAAACTTTTCAACCACTAACATGCAAACTCTACTTTTTCCAAAAAATCAATCCTGCAAATTAGATTTTTGAAACTGGAGAATTGATGCAGGATCCTCTATATTCTCTGTCATTCTAATATGATTATATTCTGTTCTATTTTTGCTCAATAACAAATTATCTTGAGTAGCAAGATAAGCAAAGCTTCAGCATCTGATTTTATTGTAGGTGTTAATAAGCTTGATTCTTCTTCCTTTCACACTGGGGAAAGTGAGATGTTCTCTCCTGCGAATACAACTTTGGGGGTTGGGTCTGCTCTTCTGTGTGTTCAAAAGGGCAGAGAAGGTCACCTAGAAATCTGTAGCTGAAGGTAGCACAGGCCTCTTTAGGAAATCCTCCCAGATGGCTTGACAAAGGAATGCAGTAGGTGGCTTGAGAAGTGGTTTACAAATATAGCAAGCAGAATGAAAAGTGGCTGATAACCTTAAAACATTCTCTGGGCTCTACTGACAGAAAAAGCTGTTAAAGGGAGGGCTCAAGTGACCTGTCTAGAATAGTTAAGTAGGACTGGATCCCTCACTGTTAAACAGCATGACCTATTACAAATAGGATGGCGTGGTGGTTAGGACAAATCACTTCTGGGGAGTCTCTGTTGCTTACTCAGTTGTGACATGAATGCAACAATGTACTGGAAACCCACTATGTGCCAAGAACTGTGTTGAACTATTTTAATCTGCAAATTAGGTCTTATGATCCACATTTAACAAGTGATTAAACTGAGATAAAGAGAATTTAATGAGAACTAAGGAATCAAATAAAAGTCCTTATCTTTATACTTTTTACTATGTCACATTGTCTCACATGGCTTTGCATTTGGGCTCTATTAAGTCAGGGGAAGTTAATGGTGGGTGAGGATGGGGAGGAAGCATTTCCTTTCCAAGTACTGCTACCCTCCCACCTTGGAATCCTTTGTACTTCATTGAAGTATGGACCCCTCCCTGGACAGATTCACATATAGGCAGAATTTTGCATGCATTTCCACACATACCAATCCACTGAGGCCCATGGAACACTGGTCAAGAGAAACTTTCTACACTCATTTTAACTGATCAACCAAGATTTGTCAAGTGTTTGTTGACATTTGTTTTAAAATGCCCAGAATTCATTCATATTCCTTTTGGTGACAACATCTTACATTTTCACTGGGGAATTTTCCTTCCCCACTCTAATCTTAGAGAGACTGTCAATCAGGGGGCCAGAGCTCATGGCAAATGGGTGGGCACATGATCTAAGCCAGGGCAATTAGAACATTCCTTGAGAGAAGTTTCTGGCAGAGATATGGGGGCAGAGTCTCCTTTCTACTATGGAACGTAAGCTGGTGGGATATGATCAGAGTGCTGTTTGCCATCAGTTCCTCCTCATAGAGAAGCAGGTAGAAAAGCTGGAGCCCTGATGAATTACTTCTGCTGCTGATTTTAGCCATAAATCAACTCTATCCCTGGCATTTCAGTAAAATGAGCCCAAAATTTCCCCTCTGTGCTCAAACTTGTTTGGATTGGTTTTCTGTCACTTGTAACTAAAAGTGTCTTTGCACTTATTTGGGAGGTGGAAATGTGCCCTTCTGGCCAACCCGAGCCAGGTACTTCCCAGACACCTCTCCTGCTCCTGGAGATCCATATGTTACAGAGATTTGGGGTGTGTTTATTTAAAAAAAAGATGCATGCAACTCACGGGGGTGGGGGGGAATTTGGGGATCAACCGTTAACGAGTTCACATCTGATATTACTCAGCCATAAAAAAGAATGAAATAATGCCATTTGCAGCAACATGGATGGACCTAGAGATTGTCATACTGAGTGAAGTTAGTCAGACAGAGAAAGAGAAAAATCGTGTGATATCGCTTATATGAGGAATCTAAAAAGAAAGGATACAAATGAATGTATTTACAAAACAGAAACAGACTCACAGATTTAGAGAACGAACTTATGGTTACCGGGGGTAGGGGGGGGAAGAGTGGAAGGAAGGGATAGTTAGGGAGTCTGGGATTGACATGTACACACACTACTATATTTAAAAAGGATAACCAAAAGAACCTACTGTACAGCACAGGGAACTCTGTTCAATGTTATGTGGCAGCCTGGATGGGAAGGGAGTCTGGGGGAGAATGGATACATGTATATGTATGGCTGAGTCGCTTGGCTGTGCGCCTGAAACTATCACAACATTGCTTATCGGCTATACTCCAATACAAAATAAAAAGTTTAAAAAATTTTTTAAAAAATCTGGGGCAAAAAAAAAAAAAAAAAAGAGTTCTTTAGAAAAAAAGAATACATGAGGGTGTACCGGTACTCATCCAGGCTAGTCAAGGTGATGAGGAGGAGGAAAAAAAAAAAAAAAGGAAGAAGATGAAAGAATGACAGGTGACTCAAAAAGCTAACGTACTTCGGCTAAAACTCTGGCATCTGTGTGATTCTTGCTCTCTGGCTTATCGCTGTGCCTTGACCCTTCTTTGTGTTTCCTGATAGCTCATTAAGTTTCTGACAGCCTGACTCACTGCTTCTAGGCACTCCCAAACCCATTATGTTCCCAAGGCAGCCTTCCAAGTTTTTTTCTTTAAACCTTTGCCTCTGTCAGGTTGTTTTTGGCTCTTATCAATCTCTGACAAGCTCTGAGCTCACACAGTGGACTACTGGTGGTCTTGGTGGTCAGTCTTCTAGTCAGGAAAATTCCCCAGCCCCCATCCCTTTTTCTACCAGACTATTTCAGGGTTCCTAGCATGTCTTGCAACAGACTCTCTTCTATCCTCTTTCGCTGAAAAACAGTTTTCCTTGATGACCTGGAGAGATGGATTCATTTCACATATATTCATTGATATTTCACTGATGATATATCAGGTATTAGGAAAATTAATAGGGGGAAAAGGCAAAGTTCTTTAATTCATTCTTGTTGGGTGAGACAAACTATAAACAAAAATAAGTGCAATACATTTTTAAATGGTGATAATTGCAAAGAGAAAATTAAAGCAAGGGAGGGATGCTATGAGCTGCAGTTTAATTAGGAATTAGGTGATTTCTGAGTATAGACCTGAAGATGAGAGGGAGGAAGCAATGTGACTATCTGGGAGAAAAACTTTCCAGGCAGAGAGTTCAGAAAATGAAATTCATTATTGAAAACAAAAGTTTGAGATTCATAAAAATGTTTTAGTGAGTTCATATGATGTAAGATGTCCTCTTCAAAAGATAGCTAAAACATCACTGAAAGTTGACATCTTGGAAATTTCAGGTATCAGGAAATGCACAGAAACATGTGATTCTTAAGAGAAATGTGATTTGGGAGAAAATAATAGAGTCTCTTTCATATCTCTATATTCTCACATTTCTCAAGTGTTTAAAATGTATTTTTTTTTCATATTTTGTTGCTCTTTATTTATTCCTAAACTTCCAAGTTTATCTGTGGGGTCATATTCCTTCAGCCTGAAGAACTTCCTTTAACTTTCTTTTAGAGCAGGCCCACAGATGATAAATTCTCTTAGCTTCCTTCATTGCGAATGTCTTTATTTTACTTTCATTCCTGAAGGATATTTTTTGCCAGATGTAGAGTTGTTGACAGTTCTTTTCTTGCAGCACTTTATTTTTTTATTATTATTGTTATTTATTTATTTATTTTGGCTGTGTCGCGTGGCATGCGGGATCTTAGCTCCCCGACCAGGGATTGAACCCATGCCCTCTGCTGTGGAAGCACAGAGTCCTAACCGCTGGACTGCCAGGGAAGTCCCTTGCAGCACTTTATTTTTTAAATTTATCTATTTATTTATTTTATTTTTGGCTGCATTGGGTCTTTGTTGCTGAGCGCGGGCTTTCTCTAGTTGTGGCGAGCGGGGGCTCCTCTTCATTGTGGAGCGGGGGCTACTCTTCATTGCGGTGCGCAGGCTTCTCATTGTGGTGGCTTCTCTTGTTGTGGAGCATGGGCTCCAGGCACGTGGGCTCAGTAGTTGTGGCTCACAGGCTCTAGAGCACAGGCTCAGTAGTTGTGGTGCACGGGCTTAGTTGCTCCGCGGCATGTGGGATCTTCCTGGACCACAGCTTGAACCTGTGTCCCCTGCATTGGCAGGCGGATTCTTAACCACTGTGCCACCAGGGAAGTCCCTAAAATGTATTAATCTATTTATTCAACAAATATTCATTGATCATTGTTCTAAATATGAGACACCACTGGGGAAAAAAGCCCTTCTCTCAAAAAGCTTACATTCTAGTAAATGAGGGAAACAAAGAAAGAAGGAGTAAGACAACAACAATAAAATAACAATCATTTAATGAGCTCTTACAATGTGCCAAAAACTGTGCTCAGCACATTATATAAATTTTTCTTCTTTACATCATTTCATCTGTACTATCTTTTCTTCCAAGTTTAAGATTTCTTGAGAGTGGACCCTGAGACAAATAATTTCGCACAGTAGTTTATTTGGAAGGTGATTCCGAGAAGCATAGCATTCTTAAATATTCTTAAAAGGCCTAGGATGAGTCCTGGCCCTTCTAGGTGTAACTGGTTGTATGACTTTGTACAAGTTTCTTAACCTCAAGTTCATGTTCCTCTGCTATAAAATGAGGGATAATAATACCTACCTTTTAGTGTGTTTGTACTGTAAAATACTTAATTGTATATGATGTACTGTAAGCATTTATAATGTAATAATGATCACCTTTATCTTCTTATTCATACTTCATGTTCTAGCTTATTGAAGGACTTGCAGTTACACACACCCAAAATGCCATCTTGGCTGTGAGTTTTTATTTATTTATTTATTTATTTATTTTTGGCTGTGTTGGGTCTTCGTTTTCTGTGCGAGGGCTTTCTCTAGTTGTGGCAAGCGGGGGCCACTCTTCATCGCGGTGCGCGGGCCTCTCACTATCGCGGCCTCTCTTGTTGCGGAGCACAGGCTCCAGACGCGCAGGCTCAGTAATTGTGGCTCACGGGCCTAGTTGCTCCGCGGCATGTGGGATCTTCCCAGACCAGGGCTCGAACCCATGTCCTCTGCATTGGCAGGCGGATCCTCAACCACTGCACCACCAGGGAAGCCCCTTGGCTGTGAGTTTTTATATTCATTTGGAATGCTCACGCACAGAGCTCCTAAAACCCTTGTAAATTCCTGACAACAGCACTCAGGGCACCTTTTGTTCTAATGGGGGATTCCGGGTGGGCTCCTGGATGGCGGCTCATCGCCAGAAGGACCAAGCTGTGATTTCAAGCTTGGAATTTTTAGCCCCACCCACCATTCTCCAGAGAGGAAACAGGGGCTGGAAGTGAACTTAATGACTGATATGTCTATGTAATGAAGCCTTCATAAAATTCCCAAAAGTACAGGGGTTGGGGAGCTTCCAGGTTGGTGAACATATCCACATACTGGGAGGGTGATGTATCCCAACTCCACAGGGACAGAAGGTCCTGAACTCGGGATCCTCCCAGACCTCACTCTATGTATCTTTTCATCTGGTTGTTCATCTGTATCCTTTATCATACCCTTTAATAAACTGGTAAACGTAGGTTAGGTAAATGTTTTCCTGAGTTCTATGAGCTGCTCTAGCAAATTAATCATATCCAAGGAGGGGTTAGTGGGAGTCTCTGATTTATACCCATTCAGTCAGAAGCACAGATGACAAATTGGACTTGCAATTGGCATCTGAAGTAGGGTGGGAGTGGTCTTGTGGGACTGAGCCCTTAACCTGTAGGATCTGGTGCTACCTCCAGGTAGATAGTGTCAGAATTGAGTTAAACTATAGGACACCCTGCTGGTGTTGCAGTGAATTGTTTGGTAGGGGAAAAACTCCCGTACAGCTGGTGTTGGAAGTGCTGCGAGTGTAGCAGTAGTGTGAGCGGAAAGGAGAATCACAGGAGGTAGGACAGACTTTTTCCTTACACACTCTTCCTCCTCCTCAACTCTTCTCAGTTATCTTTCAGGTCTTAGCTTATATGTCACTCACTGTGGGATGGGTGGCATCCCAGTGATTTAAGTTACATAATTCCTTAGCATTCTCCACTAACTCATATCATACAAATTATCACTCTTTAGCACAATTGGCTGTTAGTTTTCTGACTGCCCATTTTGACACTGAGTGCCTTGAGACCAGAAACTATATCTGATTGATTATTTATTCCCAGTTCTTAGTAAACTCTCTGACAAGTAGAAAGCACTGTAGAAATATTTATGGAGTATTGAATGACAGCAGACTGTATGAATGGAAAAGTCCTATAGGGAGTTGGAAAAATAGGATGGAAAAATACTTGAGAATGTATACATGGAGAAGCACATTAGTTATCCACATAAAAGACCATATGAACTTGAAGTCTTTCCTAAAGTTCATATTACATGATTCAAGGTTAAAAAGGAGCCCTGGGCGTGGAAGAGCTCACTGGGGAAATACAGAAAGAAAAGAACAAGAAATATTGACATAGCCTTGTAGGATATTCATAACTCTCAGTGTGAGGAGGCAAAGTAGAAGACACAGACAACTGTAAAGGAGGATAAGGATAGGATCATGGAAGGACAGCTTAAAGAAAGTCTACAAGAGATACTCTATAAATACAAAGTAATAGGCAATTTCACTGTGTCTTAAAATATTAAAAAAAAACATTTACAAGTGTATTGTAGCCTAGGTAACATGATTGAGGTGCACTGAAGTACACACTGTGTTTATATGCTTTAGACTTAGGATAGATTGACATTAGATGGAAAGTGGAATTCCAAGGGTATCTAGAAATTTGTTTCTGCCAACAAAATTCTTAAAGTGGAAACAGAAAAGCAATGTAAATTAATTTAATTTTCACTTTTTTCCCTCTTCCTCATCTTTTTGAAAATGTCAATGTACGAGACATTTCCCTGAAGTTGGATAAGGAAGGAAGACAAATAAGGAATAGGAGTTTAGAAATTAAGTGTATAATTAAGAACTGCTAGCAGTAATAATAGTTGCTCTATGTTGAACATCAATTATATGCCACATACATGCAAAGCAATTTACATACATTATTTCATTTAATCTTCCCAGTAACCTTATAAACTGGGTATTATTATTTTTATTTTATAAGTAAGGGAACTAACATAAAGGGCATAAATAATATACTTGAGGTCATACAGAAAAAGATATGACAAAGGTTTCCAATCCAGGTATGATACCTTCAAAATGGATGGTTTTTAAGCATTATGCTATAATGCCTTTTGAAAATTAATGAAATGATTCACTGCATACACAATCCAAATACTTATCTAGGTCAGGACTACAGTTCTGTGGTCTGATAGCAGGGGAATTTACCTGCCCTGATTTGACAAAACAATTTAGACACAGAAGATGTCTTCAATTATATTTACGAATAAAAATCATGCTGTTTACATTATTTATCATTTTTATTTATAACTCTTTTGTGGCACAGGCATTTCAGTTTACCTTGAAAATTTCCCAGCTACTTTTTAAAATAAATCATGTCTACCATACTCATGCTAATTCTCCAGGGATCTTCATTCTGATGTTTTAAAATTCATATTTGCCTTTACGTATTTAACAACAACTTCCAGACAGTGCCCACATCTAATTAACAAAGATTCTTTTCATCTATTTTTACCCCAAACTCAATTAACAATTCCAAGAGTGAGACTTACAGAAGTCTCACTACACCAACACATAATTTGCTTCTACACAGATAACTTATTCTAATTTAGCTGAATTCCAGGCTTAGATTACACTGAGGTTGCAACATGAAAAAAACAAAGACAAAGCAACTAGTAGAACAGCAGGGATTTACAATTTACACTTAAGCAACTCAACTCTCCAGACACAATAGTTTGGATTTGTGTTGTTACATATTAATTGGAAAACCAAAAAGATTGAGACACTTATTCAAACAGAACTAAGGATACTAAGCCAATAGCAATTTCACTTTCCAGGTCCGGCTTTTGGACATAAGATTTATAAGCAACACTGAAGCATATTAAAACCAGTGAAAAGCAACTTCATGTAGTCCAATGCAGTTTGATCAGCTCATGTGTAACATTAACTTTCATTGTTTTTCAGTGAGAATGGATAGACTGAAAACTTGGGAAACGTAACTGATCCAATGAACAATCAAATTGTCTTGAGATGGGAATCAGAGGTTTGTATTGTGAGGGTTCACCTCTTGTCAAGTTTAAAAAATAGTTATTTAATTAATGATTTAAAGAATGAAGCCATTTATCCTAATGAATGACCAAATAGCTTGGAGATGGGAAGTATAGTTTAATTTGGTGGTTGCTTAGAATTTTTACCACTATACTATTCAGTCAATAAATAATTATTGAATTAATTAGAACATACTACATACTTTTATTTTTAACCTCCTTCACTTTGGCTGACCAGCCTTTGCAATTCCCATTAGATGAACTGACTGGATGTTAAAATTTAAATGCACAACACCAGTAAGTTTCTGGTGATGCTTTGATGAAAAAGATAGTACACAAACAGTACATGCAATTTGGCTATTCCCAAATTTTACATCTGCTTATATCTAAAAACATAAAGATACCTTGTATGACTACGGAATCTAAGCTTATTTAGTTTTTATTGATGAAAAAGTTCTTTTAAGATAATATTAAAGATTTTTAAGACCATTCTTAAAACAGTAACTGTCATGCAAAACTGTTATTTTTAGTTTTAAGTTTAAGACGATGGTTGAAAGAACAATACAATTTCAAATGTTTCCTTAGATTTGTTTTTACAGTGAATGATTATGATCTCTATTTCCAATGTTAACTATAACATTCAACAATAGTAATTTCAACAATAGCTGTATTTTAGTATAGTTATTGATATGTAATTCTGATCTAAATTACAACTCTCTACCAAACTATCTCTATCCTTTTCATCTAATTGGTATTTCAGTCATTACATTTTTCTGATACTTGGTTACTCTTTATTTTTATTTATTTCCACTATTCAAATAGTTCTTTAATATTTAAAACGATAATAAAATCAAATGCTGGCATTTTCATTAGAAGCATATAAATGGCTTCAGAAAATACAAAACAACTTAAATTGGACAGTATTAGTGGATATTGTTAAGGCACAGTACTGCTATTGTAGTAGAGTAGCAGCTAAGAATGGCATTAGATGAAAGAATAGTAATAAAAATGGCCAAGGAAGCTGTTAGTGTGGTAAAGTAGAGGAATTAATCCAGAGAACAAAAGCAAAAAAGAAGTCCTAAAGAGTTTTCCCAAAGTGTCAATAATAGGAAAACACATACTGAACAAATTTTATTTTTCACTGCAAGAAAGCAAGCCTCAGTTGAAAATATAAATAAGCAAATAAATAAATGAGGAGGGGTGGAAAATATTCATTGAGGTAAACAAATGACACTGAGAAGTGCAACACCACATGTAAAACAACTGCAATAATTCAGTGTTGAGTGCTGAGAATGGTGGCAGCAATTTAGTTGAAAGTGTTGAATGTCATGGAAAAAGTACATTGCAATCTCCATCACCCTGGAAGATGCCATTGCTAATAACTTCCCTCCCTAAAGAAGACAGCAGAATCCTACTTAAAAAATAGTTTAATTAAAAAAGGAGGCCATTAGATTGAGGTGGCTCTAATGCCCAAGCGACTTACAGAAGCAAACCAAAACCTAAGCCTGTGACGCCTCAAGATTACACGACCAAACGCTTAGGATAACCGATCACAAACAGCCAGTTAGGATTTAAGCTATAGCCAATCAAATAATTTCTCTTCTTTGCTCCTGCACTATTTCTGAGGGTTTCCCCTGGCTCCTATGGTGGAGCACTCCTGACCACTTCTGGTTTGGCATTGCTCGATTTGACTTTTTTTTCAAATAAACTCTTACAAATTTTTAATATGCCTCAGTTTATCTTTTAACACTTGTCTCACAATGAAAAAAGCAAATAGGACTTACTAAAGGTATTGATTGTGATAAAGTACTTCCTGACATAGAACAAAGGCTTACTTCTTCGTGCTCTCCACAGTCACTACCACTAGGTCCCTTACTCTCTAAAGTCAGAAGTATCAAAATATGCTAATTTGGTTTGGGCTTCAGCTAAAGGCAGAGGGACAACTGACTACATATATCCCTTCTCCTCCAAATAAACAAAAAAGAAAAGCAAAATGAGGAGACCGAGTTATGCTGAGAAGACGGTCACAGCAAACTGAATAGTCCAATGAGAACTTACGTGATCAGTTTATAGAGTAGCAGGTACGCTCTGTGACTAAGAGTCTGTCTTCAAAAGTCTCAATATTTATTCTTTTATGAATTATCCTGACATGAATAAAAGTTTCTTCTTTAGTTATTTCATGTATACAAAGTAGTATTAAATTCATCAAGCAAATACTGATTATTAAATTAATAAAGGCAGGTCTACATAATATTAATCACATCTCTGTCATCTGTTTATTCAACTGCAGTCCATCTGCTGTCAGGAAATTTGGGATGTTTTAGAATGAACATTCTGTTTTAGTAATCCAAAGATGCTATATTTCCATCAACATATATTTGAATCCTTTAAAACATCACATTAAAATTCATCTCTGTGATCTGAGTACTAACCAGGCTTGGACCCTGCTTAGCTGCAGAGATCAGAAAAGATATCTGGTGCATTCTGGGGGTTGGGAGCAGGGGAGAATGGGGAGTTGCTGCTCAATGGATATAAAGTTTCACTTATGCAAAATGCATCAGTTCTAGAGATCTGCTGTACAACATAGTGCCTATAGTTAACAATATGGTATTGTGCACTTTAAGATATGTTAGGAGGTGTTGAAATAACTTTCTAGGTCCGAGATGGACCCACATCAGCAAACCAGACCTTAGGTAACTTAGGTAACTCTGTCCTTGTAAATGCTCTTCTTGACCAGAAAAGCAGCATATCCAGTCAATCAACTCCAAACACCAAGCCAACTCTGGGCCTTCCCACCCCTAACAAGGTGAACAGTGTGGGCCCAGCCAATCAGATATTTTCTATTTTTCTCTTCCTTGTTCTTTATTCTCTATTTTATAAAAGCTTCTTGTCTTCCATCCCATTTTGCAGTTTTCTGAAAAGAGACTGTCCACTTCACAACGTGTTAAATGAAGCTGGTTTATATCACCTAAATTGTTTTCTTTCAATAATTTTTTAATGGAAGATAGATCTCATCTAAGTGTTCTTATGACAAAAACAAAAACAAAAGCAAAACAAAAGCAACAAAAGAACACAAGGACATTTTTTGGAGGTGATATATATGGTTATTACTTTGACTGTGGTGATGGCATCATGAGTGTATGCGTATGTCCAAACTCATCAAAATGTATACTTTAAATAAGTACATTTTTTGTATATTAATTATACCTTAATAATGCTTAAAAAATCAAAATGGCCAACAAGCCTATGAAAAAAATAAAATAAATCTCTTTGGAGATGGACTATACTATTCTTTCAGCACCATGAAATTTGACCTCCTCGGCCAGGCAGGGCTAATACTGTAAGTACACAGTTAAGGGTTGTTGTTGTTGTTGTTGTTTTCCTACAATCAGGGCAGAAGTGACAAAATTATAGGCTGTGTCCTGGAACAATTCCTTTTATCTCTGTTATGCTAAGGAAAAGAGTCTTAAGGGAAAGAAAAGCATATCAAAGTGCTTGAAAGTACTTGAGAAAATGTAGAAGGCAGAAACAATATCCATTAGTCATCCTTGCTTATAAAAAAGCAAGCCAGGGCAATAAAAAGGCTTTATCCATTTAGTTCCTTCCTTAGAAATCACAAAAGCAGCATACTAAACCCATTATTCTGAACAATTCTTTTTAAAGTAATCCATTCACTTGGGTTCTAAAGGTAATAATCTTGCGTTATGTTCGTTTGCACGCATTTCAATTTTATTTTTATGTGATTTTTAAATGTGTACATATTATAAAATGCCAGAATGGGAAGGGTCCACAACTTATGTGGTCTTTATACCTTATTTTTATGGGTGAAGAAAACGAAGTTTACAGAGAATGAATGGTAAGCCTCTTCCCAACCCCAGTAAATTGTCACCTGGTCAGTCCCACTGTGGACACACACTCCACCTCTCCAGATCTCAGTTCAATCATCTTATTAAAAAGGAGGCGAACAGTATCACGGCTAAAAAGATCAACGTCAACATCAATAACAATAATATTTACTGACAGATACTTGGTGCCAAGCACAGTTTTAAGCACTCTACATGTGTCAACTACAAATTGACACTTGCCATCGACACTTGCCATCTACCTCTACGAAGATTAAATTATGAACCACTGCAGCTGCTGACCTTCAACACCCCCTGAAAGGAGTTCAGGGTGGAGATCAGGAATGAGGCACTCTGTGCTCTGGGAAAAACTGGCAGAACAGGTCTTCAGATCGTTATTTTCAGGAGAAGATTTTATGAGCCCAATTCTTGCATCTCCTCATATCTAGAAAAGCACTAATATCCTTCAAGGTGATATCTGCTCCTCGTGACTAGCAGTAACCTTCCTGAAACTAGCAGAAAACTTCTGTAAAAAATATGTACTTGATTGCAGGTACTCCCCCTTCACCAAAATCACATATATATTGACCTTCCCACCTACCTCTTCGGAGCAGTTTCTTAGAGCTATCTGAAATGCTATCTCCTGGGCTATAGTCCTCATTTTGCCTCAAAGAAAACCTAACTCACAACTCTCACCTTGTGCATTTTTTTCAGTCGACAGTGTATTAACTCATTTAACCCTTACAACGACCTGATGAGGTAAATTCTATTAGAGTTGAGGTAATTGACGCAAAGAGGTTATAAGGAAATTGCCTGTAGTCACAGAGCTAGCAGAGAGCAGAACCATTTAGGGGGAAAGTAAATACCCAGGGGTGGTGGTTACAGCTCCTGTTTGGAGTATGCTTACTCCTTTCCTTTCTTGTCATGAGCCAGGGCAGAATATATTCACAGCACCCAGCTGAATAGTCTAGATAGAATGATGGTTTTGCACTTGCCACTTTCTCTCCACTTGCCCACACTAACTTCTAACTGCTTCTTACTATCCACTTCTCATAGAACATTTCATATTTTTGTCTCCTTCTTTCTATTGTGATACATATCTCACTGTGTTGTAATCTGCAGTTTATGGATTCTATGTCCTATATTTATGTTATATTTAGATCAAGATTCTTATTAGCAGTTCAACATCATCGTGATGCTTCCTTAAAATGCAGATTTCATTAAAATGGAATCTGCATTTTAATATTCTTCCAGGTGACCATTATACACCCTTCAGTTTGAGGACCAGTGCATATGAAGTCTTCAAGTACAGAGAATTTTTTCTTGCTATTGCTGTATCGCAGGTAGAGGCAGCAGCCCCGTGAAAGGCTGCTGAAGGCTGTGACAGAGTAAGCCTCTAGGACATGAGCTAAGCGATCATGTAGTGCAGGGGTGGCCAACTACATCCTCCAGGCTGCCTATTTTTGTCAGGCCCACAAGATATAAAAGGTTTTCACATTTTGAATAGTTGAAAAAAATCAAAAGAGCATAATACTTTGTGATACATAAAAGTTAAAAGAAATTCAGTTTCCATTGTTCATAAATAGGTTTTTACTGGAACAGGGCCAAGCTCGCTTATTTACATAATTGTCTGATTGCTTTTGCTCTATAACGGTAGAGTAGTTGTGGTAAAGAGCTTCTAGCCCACAGAGCCTAAAGTATTTACTAGCTGGCCCTTTAAAGAAGTCTGCTGATCCCTGGTATAGTGGCCCACGTCCATCTTTTTCTTTATAAACTGTTCAAATGGACTCAGTGAAAGTCAGAATTATAACTCTACTTCCTGATTTTTAGACTTGTTCTCTCTATTCACTTTCATACATTATTTCCAATTTCACTTAAATAAGTAGAGACATAGAATAAATTATCCCTGAAATGCAATTACCTGATGAAGTGGATATGTTTTTTCACATGCTCTTTGCTAAACTCATGTCTAAATAAGAATGTTTTAGATGGCATTGGTTAATATTACAAAAGTAAGAACTGAGAGAACACAGAAAAAAACCTAAAAATAAGTGTGGATTATATTTGCACTATATTATATAGTGCTTTCTATCCATAGCTCTGTGTAACTTGTTTTATAGAATTTTTCTCTACCTAAAATTAATTTTAAATCAAAAATTTCTAACATAAGCTCTTTGAGGGCAGGGAGTTACTTCTTACTTGGTTACTGGTATGTCCTCAAGACCCAAAAAGTACTTGGTACATGTCCAGTAGATTTTACAGAGTACTGATTAAGATCATGAACTATGAAGTAGAATTCTGGTTCTACCACTTTCTGACAGTATGAACTTAAGTTATTTACCTTCTCTGTGCCTTTTTCCTTTTCCATAAAATGATACTATTTGTAAAAGTCACATAGCTTGTAAATGGCAGACTGAGTCAAACCTATGTCTGTCTGCTTCAAAGCCCATGATTTTTCTTTACTATAGTTCTCAACTATAGGCTCAAATCAGAATCAAACTATATAATTTTTTTAAGTGCAGATGGCCAGGACTCATGCTAACAATGAATCAGAATTTCTGGATACATTTGTATTTTTCAGATGCTCTACAGGTGAGGCAGGTGTACAGCCAGGATGGAGAACTAGTGCACTAGGGTGGACAACCTTTCTATTTCTCCTCTTTACGAGAGGCTTCTGTGTATCGGAAAGAATAATTTTTAAAAGGATATCAGTAGATTTCTCTTTCTCTAATATTGAAATATTAACTTATTTTCCTTCCCTGTCCCTTTGTTCTTGATACAACGGAAACATCAGTGAGAGTGCAAATCCATCCAATTCCTTGGATAGAAAATAGCTATACCTCTGCGAATCAGTGGGAAATAATCATTACCTTGTGAAGAGTTTTTAAAAGTAGGGATCTGAAGAAATGAATAGACTCAACAAAAGAGCAGTTGCTCAATTATTTAATAGCTGTGTATTTCAGGTGAGTTACTTCAAGCTTTAGAACCATGTTTTCTGCATCTTTAAAATAGTGACAGTACATTCTGCCTTATAAGGTGACGAGACGTTAGCAGGATCTCAACAAATTCTCTCTGTTAATAACAGCAATTATTTCATAATGTGGGGATCCATAAACCTGAGGGTGAAGAGAGGTAAATGACTGAAACTGCCTGGAAGCCTGTGAAAACACAGCACTTAAGTGCTTGACCCGGCCCAGTGCCCCAAAACAGTAGGTGCCCCCAAAATATTTCTGACACTATAATATAACTGTATTGCAATTTTCTCTTAAGAAAACTATATTTTTCTTTCTCCCACTCCCTTCCACATGTCTCTCCCTCTCTCTCTTTCTCTCTCTCCCTTTCTCACTTTCTCTCTTAATTGATTTTTTAAAACTTCCTCAACACATATTCTGATTCCACCTATAGGTTTTGTTCCTCCTTATCTCCCAATTACAGTGTTTTCTGAGTGGAAAATAACATATTGGCTTTATCAGCATGTTATTAAGTAATGAGATATTATTAACACTAAGTGTTCATTAAAAAATCTTCAGTTAGGATAGCCAGTTAAGATGATCTCTAGCTGTGTAGTAAAGAATTTGGCTTTGCCTGAAGAGAGGTCAGGTCTTTGCCTTCAGCTTTTGGAGGTAATCTGCGTCATACCTGATATGAATGTTTTCGTTTAGGGTGAGGTCTAATTACGGTGGATCTTAGGATGGGGCTGGTCACACTTAATAGTCTTAAGTTGGGACTGGTAATGTCAGAAAGACCAACCATATGATTTAGGCATCTTTGTGTCTCGACCTAGAGGCTGAGATCAACCACATGGACAATCAAACAATCAATTATGCTTATGTAATGAATAAAATAAAACTCAGTAAAAACTCTGGACAGTCAAAGCTTGAGTGAACTTCCCAGGTTGGAGAATTATCTCACATCAATTCAAGGAAGGTAATGCATCCTGTGGACAATGGAAATTTAGCATTTGGAACCTTCCCAGACTCTGCTCTGTGTGTTTCTTTCCTTGGCTAATCTTGATCTGTATCATTGCCCCGTAATAAGCCATAACTGTAAATGTAATAGTTTTCAGTGAGTTCTGTCTTTCTAGTGAATTATCAAAACTAAGAATGGATCTGGGAGCCCCATGAACTTGCAGTTGGTGTCAGAAGTGAGGTCAGTCTTGGGAATGACTGTGCCCCAGAGCTTCGCAGTTTGGCTAAATGCTGGTAATGGTGTTATGGATTGAATGTTTATGTCCCCCTCCGCCAAATTCATATCTTAAATCATAACCCCCAATGTGATAGTTGTAGGAGGTGAGGTCTCTGGGAGATGACTAGGTCATGAGGGTGGAGTCCACATTTAGTCGGTTTTAGTACCCTTATAAAAGAGACCCCAGAGGTCTCTCTCATTCATTCTGCCATGTGAGGACACAGTAAGAAGGCACCATCGATGAACCAGGAAGCAAGTTCTTATCAGACACCAAATTTGCCAGTTCCTTGATCTTTGACTACCCGGCCTCCAGAACTGTGAGAGATAAATGTTGGTTGGTTAAGCCACCCAGTCTATAATAGTTTGTTTTAGCAGCCCAAAAAACTAAGACAAATAAATAGTATATGGTAAATACAAGCTGATCAAATTTGTGATGTTTTTTGCTATCAACTTTTTAAAAAGTAAAATCATGAGCAGTCAAGTTACTAATTACACACACACTCACATACACAAAACAGATTAAAGCAATTCGTGCATCCTTTTTGTCCATACATTTCCTTTTAGCATCCCCAAAGCTCACCTATTTGGAACTTCCAAATTTCTCAACATTTGAGATCCATTGTTCTTCCCTGCCAAAATGAAATGGGAATAGAGAAGTGCTGCAGAAATCCTCTGATATTGTTTAGTAGAACTTGAGGTCTCACATTTTCTACACTGAAAATATAGGGACTAATACAATGCTATCATGCTGTTTATTTCAGGACTTCAGGCAGCGTCACCCCGAAGTTTACACCAAGGGAAAACATTCAGATGCAAAGTTTAAAATCCAGTACTTGAATTTATCCAAATAACTGCAAATAGCATCTAGATATTTTAATGTATCTTTTCTGTAGAGTTAAATGTTTAATTTCAACCCAATATATAGCAGTTGAAATGCAGGTTAATTTAACTAATTGATTTAATGCGTGTCATTAATTAATGCCTATTTTATCTTTCTGTCAATATAGTGAAGCTATGATCCTTGAAGTAATCCACAGAAATACAACAAATATAAAGATGTCATGATGAATTTAAATTACTGGTAAAAGGTAAACTGTTGATTTAGAAATACAGTTTTCATATATAAAGAAAGTTTGTTATTAAGAGAAAGGCCAGACAGCCTTGTGCCTACTGTTAAACACTCAAATTTGGAGTCTGATATCCTGGACTTGGATTGCTACTGACTAGTGATAACATGCAAAACAATTCACCTAGTTCTTTGAAGCCTCAGTTTCAAAATGCTAGTAATAATTACAGTTCAATGAACAGATGTTCATTGTGATGATTAACTGAAAAGTGTGTGTGTGTGTGTGTGTGCGCGTGTGTGTGTTGGGGGATATGTATAGTGCTTAGCATAGTGCCAGGCACACAATAATCTCCCTCAAATTTGTAGATGCTATTATTTTTACAAGCTGCATAAAGGAGTGAATTGCAAAGTCATTTATAGAGTGCATGTGCTACAGAATCATCCTATGAACAATAAGGTTTTTGTTCCTTTAATAAAAGGATATTTTGTTCTGAGTATAAAATAAAGTACTGTTATTTTATCAGCACGTTTGAATTGTCAACAGAAGAGAGTTTTCATCTACTTAACTAATAACTACCTGATATTCACCTTTTGAACGTAATAATAGCAATACAGCGTTAGTACTTCAAGTTTACAAAGTGTTTTCTTGTATATTATTTTATCTAAACATCATAACTTCTTTGAAAGATAGGCTAGTCCAAAATTTATTAATATTCCATTTCACAGATGAAAAAGCTGAGGTGCAGAGAGGTTAAATAAATTGCCAGGGATTATAGAATCAGGAAGTGACAGATATAGGAGTCAACTCAAACTGAAATCTTTTGACTTGAATTTAATATTCTCTTTTATTTTTACTTTGTACCTTGCATCTCACTAAATTTCAGTACTCACATTTTTTAAAAGATAAATAATCTCTCAAATATTTAGCTTTAAAATTAATAAGAATACTCTAATAAACACATGTGTAAAATAATCAATTGTGATGCTTATGATCAAAGTATTAATATCAAGCATGATCTTGCTATTAATAGAAAGAGAAAAAAAAACAGTTCATGATCTCCATGTGCAAAGATAAAACAACCAAGTCTGGGGCTTCCCTGGTGGCGCAGTGGTTGAGAATTCAGGGGACACGGGTTCGAGCCCTGGTCTGGGAAGATCCCACATGCCGCGGAGCAACTGGGCCCGTGAGCCACAACTACTGAGCCTGCGCGTCTGGAGCCTGTGCTCCGCAGCAAGAGAGGCCGCGATAGTGAGAGGCCCGCGCACCGCGATGAAGAGTGGCCCCCGCTTGCCGCAACTGGAGAGGACCCTCGCACAGAAACGAAGACCCAACACAGCCAAAAAAATTAAAAAAAAAAATAAATAAAACAACCAAGTCTGCCATCACAAGAAAAACAAACCTTATACTTTCGTCAAAGAAAAGATTCTAACCAAAACAGGAGAGTATGAAAAGACTTACGAACAGACTTCAAAAGTCTCATAAACAACAGGAGACAATTTTAAACTATATATTAAACAATTGCTTCCTAGAGGTCTTGGAAATAGTAAAAACAGTGGAAGTAGCAAACAGCAATTTCTTTAGCTCTTTTCACTGTTGGGTTTTAACATACATTGTCGTAAGATGTCTTGATTTATTTCAATTTGGGAAAGATTCTTTGTACTGGAACAGTACAATTATCAACAGCAAAGAAGACATTTTTCTATTGATGATAATAATTTGGGTAATTTACAGTTTCTACACTTATCTTTATAATGCAGTATCATCGTAAAGAAACATCTAGAGGTATAATAAGGAACCTTAGGTCTTTGTAAATAACTATGGGTTTGACAATGTTGAAACTTTGAGTTTATCAATATAAAGCAAAAAAGGACATCATTCAACTATGATTAAACTCTTCCATTAAACAAAATCAATTAAGAACTATACAATTTTCTAACCCAAAATGATACAACTCCAACAGGAAGAGTAGGTTACCAATAAGTGGCTTTCTTGGAGACTCGTAACATTTTGCAGGCAATCTAAAAACATCATGTCAGAGAATTTTTCATTGTCTTCAAGGGATGTAAGTTTGGAGCTGCAAGGATGCCCTTACCTTATGCAAACACTGTTGTCATTTAAAAAAATACTATTTTCTGTTAAATTGAGCCATGGTGACTTGCTTCAATGTTAATAAAGCACAAAACTTATATTTGACTTTCTGTTAGAATGTTAATTCACAGTTGGTCATGGAATTTACTAATAATGAAAACAGTTTCATACAGTTACTAATGATGAACCTAAATTAATCAGCTGAATTAGGATGTGTGGTATACATAAACATGCAGGAAATTAGAAAGCCGTTGTAAGATTAATCATTTTTTAAAGGCAGTGAGAGACATAAAGTATTAACTCTGCTTTTATCTCATAGAACAGGAAAGAAACAGAATTAAAAGAACCAAAACATGAGTAACTGGCAAAGGGTCTATCAAGATAAATAATTATCAATTTTACGGTTCTGAAATAATTTAACTTAAGAATTTTTTCAGTGGTGTCTTTTTCTACATCTGGAATTTTCCACTGACAGATATGGAAGTTTTAATTTGAAGGAAAAAATTACTTGGTCATTTCATTAATTCTGCAAATAAGTGATCCTATAAATTTAGATGAGTATTGCTATCAGCTCCCCCAAGGCAAATTTTTCTAATAATTACTGCTCAACAACTTTTCCACTTTCCACATGTTTTTCTGGATCATCTTTATCAAATATCTTTCTAACTATTTAAATATAGAGTTGCTCATGGATTTCAGAAGCTTCCTGATTTTTACCACTGTCAAGTTTAGGGAAACATTTTACCTCTGGACCAAAGTCATCTGAGACAACGTTAGTTTCATATTTGTATCTCTTCCTTTCAAATTATGATGAATAACAGAACTTCATAGATCAGATAAGGAAATACCATGGTGAATCCATGTTGCTTCAGTTCATAAGTTCTGTGGAAACTGGCTTTATTTAATTTGCCAGGGTAATGTAATGAGAACTTCCTCTGGGTCTACCATCCCACCCTAAAATGTCCTTGCTTAGTCTTATTGACTCTTTGCCATATTCTACATTATCGTATTCTCAGTCTCCTTAAACTCATTAAAGTAACTCTGTTTCCACTTCCCTTAGCAGATAACCCATTTCCTTGGGAAGACTCTCTGATAAAATTGCTATGTCTTCTTTCCTCTCCAAATCAAAATCTTCATTCATCTCTCTACTACACATTCTGTTCTCCTTCCTGCATTTCTCAGAGGAAGGAGTTCAACTACTTGCCATTGATCTCCAAACCACGCTTATCCTCTTCCGTGTTGTCCATCAATAATCCCTTCTCCTTTGTCTCTTCTTCCTTTGCATTGGCTGTAAGCATTTTCAACAGGCCGTCTCTCAATATTGCCTAATTATTTAGCTTTTAGCCTCCTCTCTCCTTCATTGCCAAACTTCTCAAATGAGTATTCCTCACTGTCTCCCATTTTTAGACTTCTAATTGACTCAAATTCTTTTCATCACAGCATTCTCCTTCCATTATAGTTTACTAAAACTGTCTTTGCAAACATTTTCAGTGACCTAATTGTAAATCTAATCACCTCATATTAGACATACTCCTACATGCCTTCATGAGACATTTAATACTGTCAACCACATCCAATCCCTACACTTAAAACTCTCTCTCTCTCTCCCTCACTGTCTCTCTCTCTCCTTCTTTCTATCATTTCTTTGCTTCAAGGACTCTTGACTCACTTGAGTCTCACATAACATCTCTCGTTGCTCCTTCCCTGCCTTTTATTTGCTTTTGGGGGTAGGTTCCACCTTTGCCTGAATCTATTTACCTTTTCCATATTTCCATTCATTTCCATGGATTCAACAGAGTACTGGTTCTTAGCTCAACTCAAAAGACTGTTGTGATGATTAAATGCATAATGTATTTAAAACAATGGCCATATTCTGTGGTCCTATAAACCCCCAAAATGTGAATCTGCTTCCTCTAGCTCCCTTCATCATCTTGATCCAATATTCTTCTGAATATGAATGATACCTGGTTTGCCCATAAAGTTCTTTAATTTTTCCTTAGGAAATTAGGCTTCAGGAATAAGGCTGATTGTAGATGAGGTAACATGAAATTCTAATTTCCTTAAGAAAATTCAAATTGAAAGTTGGTAAATTCAGTGGTTGGAATAAAAAAAAAAACAAAGAATAAAAGCAACATAAAAATATAGTTCAGTCTACAATTAAATGTGCCAGTTCTTTTTATATATAATACAATCATGTAGAAAAGCTTTTAAAATAAGTACAGCTGCGTATTCACTGAAAATTAGTCTGTCAATTGAATATTTACTGTAGCTTCTGAATAATCCATTTTGTCTGGTTTAATTAAATAATTAAAAAAGCATATGGGCTTCTGCTAAAGGAGAACACATTGTTAGAATGTATTCTATTTATTCCTCTGCATTTCCTTTTATTGTACATTTTTTGTAGTTTTCTAATTTTAAGCAGTAACAAAAATATTCTGCAAGAAATAAAGGCTTGATTGTATTTTCTCTGTCTAAATAATCTGGACTCACTTTTTTAGGACAATGGCCTGGAAAATGTATTCAGTGTTAACAATACAATGTGCCCTTGCGGGGCTATTCAAAGAGGCATAAAATGACAGCAAATTTTCATTATGTATATATATTTATTTACAATATTGTTTTGATTCTTTCATTTATATGTATATTTCCCATTACTAAAAGAACATAAGAAATGCCAGATTGTTCAAGTTCAAGTTCTCTGTTCAAGTTCTGTATTTTCTAACACTAGCCCTTTCTTTCAAGAAACAGTAGTGATTTTTACAAATCTGAACAATAAACACAGTACCTTGATTAGGATATATATTTTTTCATCTTTAATTTTTATACACTGGTCTGCAAACTTAAAAATCTGGTTGTATTTCTTCCCTTTTAAAAACCCTTTGCTGACTCATCATTGTCTACAGGACGAAGCCCAGGCTCTAGGCATCCCTAACTCAGGTTTGCCTTTCTCTGCAGCCTCGTCCCCATCTCTACTACTGCCTGCTTCCCTTTTCTTCCTCCAACTCCATCTGACAAGCTCTTTGTAGTCACCCTTCAAATTCTAGGTAAATTTTTTCCTCTAGGAAGATTTAAAAATTTTTTTTCCAGCTTTATTGAGATATAATTGACAAATAACATGTGTAAGTTTAAGGTATACAATGTGAATATTTGATATATGTATATATTATGAAATGATTACCACTATAAGGTTAACTAACATACCTATTACCTCACATAGTTACCATTTGTTTTTTTTTTTAATTTAATTTTATTTTTGTATACAGCAGGTTCTTATTAGCTATCTATTTTATACATATTAGCGTATATATGTCAATCCCAATCTCCCAATTCATCCCCATAGTTACTATTTGTGTGTGTGTGTGTGTGTGTGTGTGTGTGTGTGGTGAGAACATTTATGACCTACTATCTTAGTAAATTTCAAGTGTACTATACAGTGTTGTTAACTATAGTGCCCATACTGTACATTAGATCCCCTAATTTTATTCATTTTATAACAGAAAGTTTATATTCTTTGACAAACATTTCCCCATTTCCCCCACACCCCAGCCTCTGGCAACCAATCTACTCTGTTTCTTTGTGTCTGACATTTTTAGAATCTGTATATAAATAAGATCATACAGTATTTGTCTTTCTTTGTCTAACTTATTTCACTTAGCCTAATGCCCTCAAAGTTCATCCTCATCCATGTTGTTGCAAATTGCAGGAATTTTCTAGGAAGATTTTTGTAACACCATCTGCTTTTCCTCATTCATGCCCATACAATTAATTACTCTCCTTTGTAATACTACTAAAGCTTGTACTTTCATTTTCACTTTAGTCTTATTGTATTGTAATTACTTTTTATTGTGATAAAAGGTATATAATATAAAATTTACCATTTTAACCATTTTAAGTGTACAGCTAAGTGGCAATAAGTACGTTCACATTGTTATGCAACCATCACTGCCATTCAACTTCAGAAATTTTCACATCTTCCCAAACTGAAATTCTGGATCCCTTAAATAATAACGCCTTATTATAGTTACTTTTTACCATGTTTATCTTCCATAACAGACTTGAGAGAATTGTTGCTTTATTAATATCTTAGTTTATCCATATATTTATACCCAGTACTTAATGCAATGACTGGCAAACAGAAAATGCTCAATAAATGTCTGTTGAATTGATGTATCATTATCAAAATCACATATCAGATGACTATGTCAGCTAGCCATATCAGATTGTCAACTTTCCAGCTCTACTCCACCCAACCCCACAGTTTACAAAAAGAAAAAAAAAAAAGAACATACTTTCAGTGGATGTCACTTTACCAAAACCAAAACCAAAAAACAAAACACTACAAAACAAAAACAAAACTACGCCTTCAGAGGTTTCTCATTTCATAAAGTATAAACTCCAAACTCTGAGCATGGCATTCAGGGTTCTCTAGGATCTGCATCCTATCAACTCTCTACACTCCTCTTCTACATCTTTTCATACCCTAATTCTTACCAATACAATATCATCCATTATTCCTAAAACAGGCAATTTTAGGTTTCCTTCATCATACTGTTTGCTCAGCTTGAAATGTTTCTCCACAGTTTTGAAGCCAAATCATTGTTTTCCTTCAAGGGTGAAGCCTTCTCTGATACTTTGGTTTAGAATGAATACCCTTCTCTCTGCTCTTTTGTACTTTGTTTGGGTCTCTATTTTATATTAATTTAGTTCTGTACTAAATTACATCTTACTTATATGTTTATATGTTTGTCTCCACCACTGGAGTGCAAATTATATAAACATTTGCATAATGATTTATTAATTATTTTATTTTTTCTATTTCTTCCTGTCAGGGACTCACAGAATTTTCTGCACATAGTAGTTGCTCGATAATTATATTTTGAAAGAACAAACTTAATTTAATAATATGATCAATGTATTGCTGTTTATTGAGCATGCCTAAGGTTGTTCAAACTATCTATTAAGGGGATAGCCAAGGAATAATGTGAAAACACCAGGTAGAATGAACTCTATACAATGCAATCTGACAAATAGATATTGATCACAAGGTTTATATCACTGTACTGAGTGAAATAAGCACAAATGAGCAAGACATAGCCCTCTTTCTCAGGGAACTAGCAACCTAGGCTTAGACAGGTATATAATTAACTCTAATACTTGTTGAACAGTCATAATAAATGCTGAAGCAATGAGATTAAGCAATTTAAACTAAGAAGCAATGACTGTTGGCAAGAAATCATAAAAGATTTCATTAAAAAGGTGATGTCTGAACTTGAGTTTAAATGGGAAAGTATGATTTCAGTGGGTGAATTGGGGTTGTGGAGACATTCCAAGAGAGACATTAGCATAGGTAAGATTTAGAGTCAGGAAAAATGTTGGCTGCTTTCAAAAACAGTGAATACTATAACTTAACAAGAAATTAGAATGACTCAGAGCAGTAGGGGTAATAGGAGTTAAGGGTGATTTTTAGGTTAGGACCACTGAAGAGGTGCTCAATAGTATATTACAGGTCTAGCAGTAGATACCATTATATTATTAACATATATAAATATGTAAATTATATTATTATGTTAGTAGTATATTAATATGGCATATGTTACATTATATTACGTCAGAAAATATGAAAAATAATCAATATGATTGGAGCTTTGCTTAGCTGTTTTAACCCTGAAGAATTATATAGCAGAAAACATACTGTAATATCCCAGTTGAGAATAATGAAGATATGAACTATGGTAGTTTTAATGTATATAGAAAAAGCTGAGAGTAAATGGATGTAGGGTAGACTGTGGACATAGTTAAATGTATGGATTGGAATCACCTGAATACATAGAGCTAAGATAAATTCAAAGATAACCACATTTTCAAGTAGGAGAGAACAGTGGTACATTAAGAGAAATAACCTCTCTGGGCTCACTTGTAAAACAATAGTAGTACCTAACTTCCAGTATCATTTTGCTGATATATGTGCACTTAGACTAGAGCCTAGAGATTTAAAGCACTCAGTAAATATTAGCTATCGTTATTATTAATTTACCAATAGAATAATCTAACATGGAAAATGGCATCTGACTCTAAAATATCTTTATTATTTCATTTCTTTATAAGCATAATGAAAATTTATTAAAAAAATCAAACACTACAGAAATATATAGTACATATTTGCAAACACCAAAGACAACTAATAATATCAGTTTGGTATTTATATCCAAAATTTATTTTTCCTAGTCCTATAATAATGTGTTATTATTACTTGTAATTGTGCAAAATTGGGAGCATTCTCTGCAACTTCTTCCTTTTTTGTACAGTAGAACATTTTGGATCTTTTCAGAAGAGAACATATAGTTATCTCATATTGTTTTTAAGAAGACTGATTATTTCACTGCATTAATGTACCGTAGAGAATCTAAGGGGACACAAGGAAAAACTAAGTGGAGATCCAGGCCCATCAGCACATATGGCGCGTTTGTGTAAACTAGAAAAATCAGTCCCTATAAGTGGTTACAGACCCTTTAGTGCATGTCTTCATTATCAAACCCTAAGCTGGTTTTTAATCCTTGATTAACCCCTGCTGAACACGTGTGTCAGAGAACAATTTATACAAACATGAGCAAAGCAAAGTCCTGTGGAGATGCCAAACCAATGTTTACAATCTTTTGTGGAGCTCAGAAAAGAGCATGGACTTTGAAGCTATAGATTTGGTTTCTTTTTCACCAGAGTCATCATTGAAGCCTTGGATGGATGAGAAATGGATGAAGTCTCCATGGGAGAGATGATATAAAGAAAAGTGTTAAAGGGTGATAACTCCAAAACCATCTGTGAGAATGGGAAATTCATTTCTGAAGTTTAAATTGTTGAACCTAGGACAAACAAAAGCCTATAGAAGCTCATTTAATTGGCCTAGCTTATTTTAAAAAACTAGGGAGTTTGTACCAGACAAGATTTTTAGCATGGTTGAAAATGTGTATTTGTTTATGTGTGAAATGTAAATGTAAATATTACTTCGTTAAGAATCTCTTGGTAAGACTTATAATTAATGACACTGGCCTCCCACTTCCTTAATTATTTAAATGTAGGAAGTTATTACTAAAGAGTTTTAGTAATAATAATACCCCCATTTGCATTCCTGGAATAAACTTCTGAAAAAAGGTAGCCTTGTAAATTATCTGAGAGAGGGAGAGAGAGACAGAGGCAGAGAGACAGAGAGACAGAGAAAGATGGGGCTATTTTAGTGCCCTATATACATTTAATTTGAGATCTATTTATCTATCACCTATTCACCTATCTATATCTTATCTAATGACCCAAGTTCATTTGTAGACAAATAACCAAAGAAGTAAAATCTTCTAAGGAAAAAACAACTCTTTAAATCCCATGGATGATTATAAAATACTTTCTTAGAGTCATGAATGAGAGCAAAAGAGTGGATTCAATGATGCCACTAAACGTGGGCACAATGCTTCATTTGTAACATTTTCTAAATTTAACAGATATTTGACATGTTTTCCAGTTTTGGAGCTGTGTTTTACTTCTCAAAAGGCCCGGCATTCTGACTGCAGTCCTTCTAAATCCCCACCTCACTAGCTCTCATATCACTAGCTCATGATAATTCTCCTTTCATCTCTTAGTGACAGATCTGAATCACCAGAAATCAGAAAGCATGATTCTGGCAACTAGTTTTAACAGGCCTTGTTCAGTGGCATATACCAGATGTAATTTATTTTTTGTGACAGTTTTAATAAAAGTGATGTGAAACACAAGGGGTATAAGGTTAGCGATATTGCACCTCAAAAGAGGAGAAAGTTTGGTATGTTACCTCCTGATTAGCAGCAGCTAGTTCTTCTTCCAGTGCAGAGACTCTTTCTAAAGAAACCCTCAGTCGCTCCCTTACCTAGAAGAAAAACCAAAATATGTGCAGTCATGTATATCCCATACATATTAAACTGTGCTGAATCCATTAACATTATCAGAGACAGTCACATTTGAAAAAGTATTAAAGTATATATAGCCTTAAGTGCTCAGGAATACTATGACTACATTGTCACCTCATAGTATGACTGTATTAAGGGGTTTTCTTGTAAGCAAGTCCTTCTAGTGTTTCGTGACAGAGTTTACAATGGGGTTGAAGATCAACCCCTCTTGTTCTGAATTCTGATTCATAGTAAGTGGAGGCAAAGTTCAAAAGTTTATTATGAATTCATCTGAAAAACAGTCACTGATTAAGCATAAGATATAGGCAAAAAACTTTCTACTTCTTTAAAATAATAACTATGTTTTCCTTTGACATTTAGTACAAAATAATTTGTCTACAAGCAAAGGATTCTTAGAACCTGAAAAATGGTGTCCATTGCTCATGAAATTAATTTTGAATTAGTTAGAGGTCTAAATTGTTATTGAGGGATTGGAAAGTATATATCTACTTCGGAATTCCTAAATACTTTTCAGATACCAAAGGTTAAACCATTATATTTTATAGAACCAAAGACTGCACATTTAGTTTGAAAGTAATGATTTCCAAATGTTTCACACACAAATGAAACTCAGAGAAGTGTTTCTTTGATCCTTGCTTTCTTAGAACTTCTAAAATTGTTTTAGTTACTATATGTTCAGATCTATAGATATGTTCCATATTATATTTGTCAAAAGTAGAAAAGTTCAGAGAAAGAAATTTGGCTAAACTAAAATAAATGACTACAGCAGTTTAATTTTCTTTAAAAAAAATCAACAAAATTTATAGCTTCAATTCAATATGGAATTCATGGTGAGTTTTAGATTATTTATGAATTAACATTGATTTTCCATGGGAATATAACAGTGTGCATTTTAATTATAGAAATAAATTATTTAAATGAACATTCATTTTAGTAATTTATTAATGGTATATTTTAATTAATGGTCTTTATCTTCTTTTAGTAAGATTTAACTGGGAATATAAGTTAAATACACAAAATATCTAAAAACCTAGATACATAGTAATTTTAAAGTTGAAGTTACAAAATTATTTTCTAGTTAGCAAACAAACAAAAAACAAATGATATCCTATGAATCTAGAATCTAATTAGAAATTTTTAAAAATCTCAATTATTTTAGTAATGTATAATGATAACTGAAATATATTCAGGTGACTGGGTGCACTTAACTCCTGAAATACATCTTGAATAAGAAAGAATTAATGTATGACTGGAATTTTAATATTAATTATACTTAGTTATGTTCAAATTCTCTGAAAATTAGTAATACATACATAAATGGACATTTGATATCAAAAATAATCATAGAAGATCCTTCATGATATTTAAGTACGCCAGATGGGCTGCCAGGTACCAGTGCTGTTGGACAAATATCCAATTGTTCATAAAAATGCATAAAACTAATGTTGATTCATAACTGAACAAGAGCTTCTTAGAAGGAAATCTTTAATGATTTGACTTGGGGAATACTTTTTTCATGAGTGCTTGGATAGATGCAAACAAAGTAAACATCCCAAAGGCATGAAAATGAGGAGGATTGCTGATATGTGGAATGCAGATATCAACAAATATCTTAGTAGATGTCCTTGTTATTTAATAGGGATGATTGTAAAGTTTTATGTCCACTTCCTAAAATAGCAGCTATAAAATATGGGTATTCTGATAAAAATCTAAGAATCCTAGTTGATGAGAACAGCAATATGAAACAGTCTAAATATAAATTAATCTCAACATATGCAACATAATCAGATCACATTTAGACTGCAGTAAAGAGGTTAAGGCACTATATTTAAAGACATACTGATGCATTGGGATGTTCCTAAAAGAGTCATGCAAGCCACATAAGGAGCAGCTGAAACCAGGCTACACTGCGGGTTAAATGTCTTCCTTTCTTTGTTAAACTGAAAATCACAGAAACTGTTCCAAACTGTTTCAAATTTACCACAAGTTAAGCATGTATATTCTTATTATATTGAGCCTTCGAGTAGTAAAAATTATCAAGCTTTTCAAACAATATGAAAAATCACCCCTCAATAAATTTATAAGAGCATTTGCAACTTGAAATTATATTATACACAAAGTAATGAACCTAAAACTCTCTTCACAAGAAAATAAAAACAATTGCTGAATATATTTTGAATTCATGTTATAAATGTAAAATTTGATGTTACAAATATTAATACATTTATGATATGAATGCTTTATTCACATTTATATGAGAATGAAGTATTCTCTTTGTATTTATTTCTTGGGTAAGACTCAAATGAATGAAACATATTTGCTTCATCTTGCACTAATCTCTGCTAAACTTGGTAAAGGAAAAACAAAGGGAGGATCCAAAGGAGTAACCTTTCTAGAGTATAAAGAAATCTAACATTTTATCTTGTCTACATAACTGGAACTCCACTGGTAAGAAAAAATAGTATTTCTGACAAGGCTTGTAGATTTTTGCACTGCTCTGAGCACAGCACCAGCAGAATGCCATAATATCATTTTTCTTGTTGAATTTGGTGTTCTTTTGAAGTTATCTAGACATGAAAAAACTATAGTTTTAATTTTTTCCTAAATATAAGTACACAGTTGATGGTCTTGGCTATATACTTTACTTTTTCTAGTTTTTTGCTATTTAATTACATTCAATTAATCTATTGTCCACATAGTCTTTAAGATATATTGATTGCTTATTTATAGAGCTATAGTATAACCTCCCAAATATATTTATGTACATCTAGAATTTTTGATTTTTAATTTCATCTGTTACATTTATTTTCTTCATAGTGGTATGAAAAAATAATTAAAGAGAAAAAAATTTCCCCCAAAAAAAGATGTTTCAAGAGAAATGTTATCCCTGAGGATTAAAATAAGTCCCTAAGAATGACGAGTATGCTGCAGGATAAAGAGGGACTTGGGTGGAAGAGCACACATTTCAAATTTAAATTAAGGTATGGCAGGGGTTTATTTTGGAATTATCAATCCTGCAACAGAAAGCATCGTGAGGGAATCTTAGACCAGACATTCAAATCCAGTTTTGGCACTGTGATATTAGATCACAGGAATATATGTGGAGTGTATGTAACATGTGTTTTGGTTACATTTCCCATGCATACCCAGTATATCTTTTTAAAAAATACTCAGTGATATCTGAGTGATTGAAAAACACATGTATACTTCTCATTTCCTCCAGCCCACAGAATTGGTAAACATGTTGGAGACTTATGTCAAAATCACTGCTGGTCTTAGATAATTGTGTAAATTCTACCCTACAACTCAGTGGATATGTAAATAAGGACATCAATAATGAAGACTGCCAGTCATTGTAACTGTCCACAGCTATGCTCAATCTTTTGTATTTTATTTATCTCTTCCTGTGTTCTAAACCTTCTGTGGTAAAGTTGGTAGTTTCTTGTCCTCGATATGATTAATTGCATCTTCTTCTGATGTTCCATATATGTTTTAACATAATATCCATAGCACTTAAAATAGAATATTGTAATTACTTGTTCATATGTCTGTCTCCTTACCTCTCCTAATCTACACAAGAAGCTGTGAGCTATTCTTAGGGGAATTGTTTATGAAGGTGCTTAGGCACATATTAACCCCTTAATAACTAAATGAAATGTTAATTTAAATAAGCATGTGAATCAACAGTGATACCAATCTCTTCATTTAGTTTGAAATTTTTGTCAAATGCTGAAATTTATCATTAACAATAACATTCATTAACATTTACTGAGCATTTGCCATATGCTAAGTACTGGCTAGGAGCTTTGCATGTCAGATAATGCTATTCGGTAGGTATTATTATTCTCTTCATTCAAAAGAAGAGAAAACAGACTAAGAGAAATTAAGGTACTTGTCCGGGTCTGTCTAACTCCAAAGCCCAAGCTCATAATATTTTTCCTTCAGGCTGTTAGGTATTACTTAGTTGATAATCAGTTCTTTTGCCCTGAACTCACCAATGCCCAGGGAACATTTGGTGAGTTACTAAACCCTATTACAATTCCTAGGGTCACAGTATGAAATACTTCATTTAGTTATGCTAAGTTCCCTGAACATCTATATACTAAATTACTTTTAGATCCTAAATTGTACTACAACCATTTTCTTCTTAAACACCCATTAGGTTATTTGTCCTAAATGCTGTTTATTGCCTTCTATTCATTTTTTCATAAAAGCATCCCTCACCTAAGTGATGTGGGAGCACATCTAGGGAACATCTCAAATCACTCATTCTCAAGTCCCTCATTCAAGTAATTCAAAACTGTTAAATTTTCTCTGAACAGGCCATGCTCTTTTCAAAGCTCTGGGTTAGTTCACATATTGATCATATTGCTTAGAGTATGTTTACTTCTCTGCTTAAAAAATCCTTACACATTCTAATACCCAGACCAAATGTAACCCCCTCTGTGAAGACATTCTTGACTTTCTCATCACTTCTTCAGGAAAAATTAGTCACAACTTTTCCTGTGACTCCATATCACATCGTATATATCTCTTCTTACCACTCCCTCTTATTGACATGTGAACTCCAGCACTATGAACTCCTCATTTGTAAAGAAAATGTCTTATTTATCTTTGTGTGCTAAATATATGCCAAGGAGTCTGACACATAATAGATATTCTATAAATGTAAAGTCTTGCAAATTCTTAATAATGCAGTTTTGTAATAATAAATGAAATATAATATGAAAGTAAACATTAAATATATTAAATTATTATTTGATATTTTATATTAGTTGATATTATATTCATCAGGGATTTTTATATAATATCCATTTCTGTTTTACTCAAAATTATTCATAAACTAGTTGCCTCTCATACTAAAATTAAAAATGAGATACAATTTCTTCTCAATAATCTAGAAGACAGAATTATAGATATGCTATGTACACACTCCACATAAATCCCCTGCTCTAAGAACATCTGAAAGACTGATGATAAAAATATATATGTATATAAATATTAAATAGAGCAAAAGTGTCTGTATGCTCAAAACCTATATATAACTGAGTAATAATCCCTAGTTTGGATTTTAATGCTCAGAACTTGTCAGATACTTTACAATGAAGTGCCCCAATTCCCACTGTACAAAATCTTAAAGCCTTATTAATTTTAAAAAATTCATTCTTTGAAATTTTACAGAATTGAAATGATGTCATAAGCCTTACTAATATCCAAAGAATATTATCATCATATTGGCTTATTAATGTCCATAGAGCTTATTTGAGTAACAGCTAAGAGAAACTTATAGTTACTTTAAAAAAGACCTAAAGCAGATTTTTCTGCTAATACCTTATGCTGTTACCCGCAGAAACTCTTAAAAATGTGTGTTCAGAACTAAGATATTAGAAACCCCCAAAATAAAATTGTATGCTTCTAATATGAATCTCTAAAGGTTAAAGTATTTCCAATTTACACTTCAAGATATGTTTTATTATCAGTTAATAGTCTCCTATGTTGGCATCTATAGCCACGCACGTCAGAGGCGGTAGGGAGGATAGAGACTGTGGGGTGGGGAGAGACTGAGAGAGAGAGAGGGAGAAACAGAAAGGTTAAATGACAATACTGAATTTCAAATGGCCATCTGGACTAGGACTCTAATGTGCCATAATAGAAGTTTTGATAAACCATAGATTCAGATGTATTAAAAAAAAGAAAATGGTTATGAATATTACCAATATACATGCAATAGTCAGGGTGCGTTTTTTTTTTTTTAGTGATTTTTCCTGTAGTTCAAACGTGTTCCTCTGAACTGACTGACTTCAGCAGTCAGTAAGAGTCATGGATGAAGACAATGAACTTGATGCTGATGACAAAAGCACAGTTAAACTTGAAATCTTTTGTCAATACTATACCTTTTCTTCCAGTAGTCTTTTTTTTTAATTTCAGCTTTATTGAAGTATAGTTGACATATAAAATTATAACAATCCTTTCACAATACTATACCTTTTCATCCAAGGCCTTGTGGTGCTCAAATAAAGATTTCAGCGCCTTGAGAACCTCAACTTCGCTGGACACTCCCGAGGGGGACTGGGCTTGTCGCTTCACCACCGTCATTCTTAGTGACCTTTCATGTCGTGACACAAGGCACTCCAAATGCTCCAGTAACAGCTATTGGGTTTAACAGAAAATGTAATTATCTTATGGATACAAGTCACTAATACATACAGATGATTTCCATTTTAGTAGATTTCAGATTTATATAGTATCTAATGATAACCTCAGATTATACTACAGATAGCATCAATGAAGCACAAACCTGAGTTCATAAACCAGGGTTCATAAAATATATTAAAAGTAAATTGCATTTCTATCACATAACAATTTACTGAATTTAAAATATAATGTGAATTATATGCATTCTTTTAGAAGATTTAATAATTTCAATTTAAATTGAGGAGAGCTAGAACACACCATAATACAATCCAATAGGATAATGACTGAAGAACATTGAACAAAGCATGATGATTTTGTTAGAGAATAGAATTGAAAGTCAAAATTAATTTCACTTATATCTGATCATTTAAATTTTTAAATTGAAGGAAATGAGTATAATTATCATGTTGCTTTAAATGTGATTATAGTGATAATCATATGTTGTTATAGTAATTATAGTGGTAACATTAATGATTTTATTCACAATTAAATTCTTAGATTACATAACAGAAAAATATATGCAGCCAACTGGAATATAGTAACTGAGACCAGCAATAGTCATTTTGAGAAAAGAGGTTAAAGGACATAATTTTTAAACTGTCTACTCTGGAACCTACATTCACCAGTCAGTGTCTGGTGCCATGATAGAGACTAGGGGAAAGTCCAGTGAATAATGTTTCATTCTGGTTCCAGACTCTATGCTCTAACTTTTCCCAGATAAATTTTGCTTTTAAATGTTCTGTGAATTGGAGTTTCACCTTCATTTTATTTTATAAGTCAGTTCTGCAACTAAAAGCAAAGATATATGAAAAGAAAATAAAAAACTGTTATCAGTTATTAAAATTTTACTAGTGAAGAATAATATATGACTAGTAAGGAGGAGAGATTTTCAGAAGGCTAGTGAAAAGCACAGGCTAACAAATGATGTCTAGGCAAAATAAGCAGGAGTTACTGAAACAATAAAGGAAAAAGCAGATATAAGATACTGAGGTGGAAAGAAGTAAAGAAAAACTATTTTCTTTCAAGATTTTTCCTAAAGCTTATACTGTAATGAAAAATTTTGTTTTAAACAATGTTACTGTTAATTTCAGTGTCACATATTAGTATCACATTTCTTAGTTCTTAATAAGTTAATTTTGCTATATTCACTGTCACTAATTATGGTTCAGTGTGTCAGAAAATTTTGCCTGTTATTAACACAAAAAACCCCACACATATCTGAGATCCTAACAGTATATAGATCAGTCAGCCGGAGTCATATGTAAGCATCAAAATAATATTAAAAGTTCTTCAATATGAAGATGATACAATTAATATTTTCAAAGAGCTTTTCTTTTATTTACCAATCTCTGATTATATTCATGGTATTCTACTCTCTTGAATTCTATAGATACATGTGTGCATTGGTTAAATCCAAGCTGTTTCACATAGGTTATAGAGATTTGCCTATTTCTCCAACTTTATCTGCTGTTAGTCTTTCTCTGGCAAACTCTGCTCTTACCACGCCAGCCTACTTTCAGTTCCTCAGTCTTCCAAGCCTTTGCACGTGCTGTACCCTCTGCCTGAAATACTGTCCTTTGGCTTCTTAGTTGGTCAGCTCTTTCTCACCTTTAAGTCTCAGTTTAAATATCACCCTCTCAATAAAGCATTTGCCCACTACTCTAGGTAAAGCATTTGTAGGTCTCTCTCTTCCAAGTCTTCATAATCTCTATTTCATTCTCTTGCTTCATTTCTTCATATAATGTGTGTAATTTCTTAAAAATAGTTTTACTAAATTTCATTCTATTTCCTCATTGAAATATAAGTTCCATGAGGATAGGCACCATGTCTGTCTTGATCTTCTCTGTATTTGAGTATTGGCTCAGTTCCTGGCATCTACGCATATGTAAAAATATTTATTGAATGAATAGAAAAAAATGATAAATTAGGTAAATTTTCCAGTGTACATTCTGGCCTATATCAAAGCTAAATCTGCAGCCATGGTTAATTGGCATTATTTCCTAAAAGCTTAAGCTAATTAACATGGTTAATATATATATATATGTGTGTGTGTATGTATGTTTTAGGTAGATGATATACTTACAAAGAAACAAGACATAATACAAGAAAACTGGTTTCTCTAACTGTAAATTAGAGATGTCTTCATCTATATAGTAATTTAATAACTATTTGAGCTTCTAATATTGCATGGGAGTAGGTAGGATACAAAATTGTATAAGATATAATCTGTACCCTCTAGGCAAGAAACACAATATGAGTATTTATATTGAAGCTATAAAGGACATCTGTTATTGGAGATTATCTAAATCTTTCGATCACACTCTTTACATTTGGTAAATTTCTCACAATGTTAATCCCACCTTCTCAACATAGAGTGCAAAAAACTACAATTCTCAGTGTTCGGTGCCACAGAGGTTCTATTAATTACACACATGCAAGAAATGAGTGGTAAAAATAAGTTATAAGCCATATAAATAAGTTGGTGAAGGTATCTAGTTTGCTCAGTGGGAGGTGGAATCATGATTTTGCACAGAAAAGGAGAAAAAAATCTGTTTACCAGCTTTGCAGTGAAGTTCTAAAATTTTTTCCTGAAAGGTTAGGCTACAGACTGTTTTGGGTAAGAATTTCTTAATTTCTGTTAAAAATCATTGTCTACTTAAACTAGCTAGAGAGTGAATTCTGTTATATGCAACTAAGAATGCTATGACAGTACATCAGGTCATACTGACTGCTACCTTTCATTGTAATAGTCATCTGCCATACCCTGGTCATTGTTCCTTGAATGTCTTAGCAACTAGATTATTGTCATTTTTCCAGTGTTACCCCAGTTGTAATTCTTGGTGATTTTTATAACTCATTTAAACGATTTCTCCAGCATATTGGCATCTAAATTTCTAGACTTCGTGTACTCCAATGGTCTCAATTTCCCCCCTATTTCAGTAACTCACAATTATGGTTTCACGATAGACTCTACTGTTATCAATAAATGCGACTAATTTCAGTGTTTATTATACAACTCACAAATCATTAGTTTAGTTCAGTTATTTGAATGCTCAAACTCTAAAAATACTTGCACCTTCAATCTCTTTATCGTAGGAACTTATTACTACTTCTCACCATACTCTTGCCTTCACTTTCTTCTTACCCATCTTAAAGTTTATAGTTCAGTCTTTAAAATCAATCTTTTCCATGTTCCTACAACTTCCAGAATCCAACCACTTGCCACTACATCCACTTGCCACCTGGGCCCAATACCCATTATCTCCCACAAATTATTATAGTAGCTTCTTAACTGGTCCTCCTGCTTTCATCCTTCCATCAGGTTATTCTCAAAACACTATTTAAGTTAAAAGGGAAGCCAGGTCATTCATACCTCTGCTCAAATCCTCAAGGTCTTCTCATCTGGCTCAAGTAAAAGCCAAAGTCCTTAAAAGTACCAAAGGGATCTCAATTCTCTGAACTCATCTCCTATTCTTCTTGCTCACTCCAGTCTAGCTGATTTGGTTTCCTTGTAGCTTTGTTTTGTTTTGTTTTTTAACATTATCAGACATCCATGCTATTACATCAGGGCCTTTGTGCTTGCTGTTTTTTTCTGCCTAAAACATTCTCTTTCAGACATATGCATGACCATCTCATTCCACTGTCTCTTTCGTGGTTTTCGTCAAATCTCACCTTTCAACAAGGCTTTCCCCAGTCACCCTCTGCACGAAATATCTCCTTTCCAGTTTGTTTTTCCCCCTTGGCATTTGTCTATATCTAATCCACTATTTACTTTATACACTTATCTTGTTTAAGTCTGTCTCCCCCAAAATAATGTAAGGCCCATGAGGAAATGAAGTGTTTTTATTTACTTTTTTCCTATTTTGTCCATTGCTGTATCTCTCAGTGCCTAGAAGATTGGCAAAGTAGATGCTCAAAAATTTTTGGTTGAATGAATAAATGAACCCTGATTAAAACAGTAGTTTTTAACAGCTATGGCTATAAGTAACAACTCTTCAGACAAATGGGAATATGGGATATCTGACCCAGACAGATTTGACAAAGTAATAATTAGATTAACATCAAAAAAGGGGCATTGTCTTCCATGGTTCATGGATAGCTACTGACATGACCACCTGAGTTATCCTGAAATGGGGTGTCTCTGAAAGTAAGGCTTTGATGGACTGAGTCATATGTACAAAAGACCATTTTGAAGGGCAGGAAGAATATAAGGACAATGAAGTGAGCTGGATGCTTTGAGCTGCACTGAGGAGTTTAAAGAAAGAAAATGAGAAGCATAAGGTTTTAAATTTCAGGTCAAGGCTCAGAGAACTCAATAGTTGCTATGGCTGCTCATAACAGCCTCTTATTGAGGTCCCAAGACATAACAGAAAAAAGATAAAGAGTCTGATCTAGGAGAGGTCATTGAATTACAATGTATGATGAATTCAGAGCCTTACCAGGTGTCTTATTTGGAAATGTTGGCACTACTATGAAAATAAAAAGGTACCACCAAGAATTAGAAAAAGGAAATTTAGAAAGTTTCAGATGAATCTGATTTACCTTATCCACCAAATTCCAATGGGTCGCCCTGCTTCACTAATAAGCGTCATCTTATTTGTTTTGATGACCATGTATGACTCAATCATTAAGTAGTTGCCTGGCAAAACATAGCCTATGTTCTCTCCTCTTGAATCTGGTTGGGCCTGTGACTGTTTTGATCAACCTGTGTTGTATGGTGATGGTGACAATTTGTGACTTTTGAGTCTAGGTCCTAAGAGGCAATGCAGTTTCCAACTAGTTCACTGGAGTACTTGTTCTTAGGTCCCAGGGCCACCACACAAAAACTCGCTACTCTGAGACCACTGTGCCACAGAGGTCATATGGAGGTTCTCAGATATAAAGTCCCAGTTAAACCTGTCTGTCCTTCAGTCACTCCAGCCCAGGTGCTAGACACAAGAGCAAAGAAGTTATCTCACAAGTAGATCTTTCAGCCTCCAGATATTTGAGTCACCACCTGAAAATCATATGCTAAAGCTGGTCCATACTATCTTGTGAGAGAGGATCATTTTCAGAAATCTTGTGAGCTGGTAGTTAAGCACAGTTATTGTTAAAGCTTAAATTATGTAAGCTTATAATTAAATAAAATGTTTTTAAAAGATAGTAAACGCTCAAAATATATCACTTCCTAATTATCTTACTATATTATACTATTACTCATGCCCATAGGGTTGTTTACTTCAATGGTATTTGATAGTAGAAATACTATATAATGGTTCACTACTGTGCATCTTTTCCCAACTCTGCATTTAGTGACAACATTTTGGAAGTTTGAAAACAGCCACAGTGGGAGTATTTACACCACAGAAATTAACAAACACTATATATCAGTGCTTTTTGCTTTTTCTGATAAAAATAAATCATCTACCAGTCACTAGCCATCAAGTCATCCCAGCTGAGAGCCCAAACCTTATGGAGCAGAGAAGGGCTGTCACCACTGTGCCCTTTTTGAATCCCTGACCCACAGAACTGTGTGTATAGTAAAATATTGTTTGTGCCATTAAATTTGGGGGTAGTTTATTATAAAGCAATAGATAATCAGAAAATCTTCCCTAAAGGGACCTGTGACCATGTAGCATGGTAACAGCTAAGGAAAACAGAATACAAAACTATTTTGGGTATTAGCTCTAAGCTAGGACTATATCTTTGGTACCCACTGGTATAAACGCGTTCAATAATCTGGTAGACAAAATGATTCATCCTGTGGATATTGACTTATTTCTTTGGCCACCACAGCATTTGCTCAGTGGGCAGAAAATAGTGACCATGGTTTCAGGGATAGAAATTATTCATTGACCTGACAAAATGGGCTTCTCATCATTAAAGTTGATAGGGTTACCACCCCAGCTGAATAGCCAAGTTACCTGCTGTAGCCATCAACCTTGAAGCCCTGACATGGTGCAATATACCTAGAAACAAACTACTCATCTTGAATCAAGCAGATTACATCAAATCCCTTCTATCAGGGAGGCGGCTATCTTTTGCTACTGTAATAAAAACTTTTTCTGGATATGGATTTGCCTTCTCTAATGGCTCTGCCTCTACCAGCAACACCATCTTATTAGATTTTTGCTTAATATCCTGTTATCATACACAATATTACTTCTGCCCAAAAAAACTCATCTTACAGTGAAAGGGCTAATGCAATTGACTGATGCTCCCAGCCCTGGCTTCACCATGCTATCACATCGTTCAGAAGCAGATGATCCTAAAGAATGGTTAAGTGACCCAAGGAAGAATCTATTTTAATTTAAATTGAGAGATAACACATTGCTAGGTTGGGATGCTATCATCCTGCAATTCGTATACACTCAGAATTAGTGATGGAAGTAAGGTTCAGTTTCTCTCAGTTTCAGATCCGATATATATGGGTATAGACCCAGGTCCAGGAATCAAGGTTTAGAATTGGAATTTATATTTGCCAATAGGACTTTGTAACCAGTTGGAGAAAACAGGATCTTTCTATTTTTATTGTATCATACACATAGTATATATTATTTTCCCATTTTCTTGTTATATTTTTACCATTTTACTCTATTTTATATTGGTTATGTTGATTCTGATGAACATTTAAAGTAGTCCATAGGTTACAGAATATTAAGATAAGATTGTGATTTAATGAGAGCAAGACTGTACACACTGAAGAACCCCATACATGAAGCTGGATGCAGTTAACTAGAGGTTACGAACTTTCTTTTTTGATAAAGGGTGATTTTATTTTTGTTTAAGAAGTCTATTTGTATTGTTGGGTAGATACATATCAGTATTGCTGCCATTTAGAATTTTAATATGAAAAAAGGGTATGACAAAATCTGGGTGGTAGTGCAGACTGCCATTTCAGGTTTCCCCAAATCTTTTGAATATACCCTCCATGTTTGATAGGTCCCCACATTCTGAATGCCATCTTCCCACAGTAGGATTCAAGGAACACTTCTCAGGCATGTTTACCACCAGGTGGCAGATATGTGACTTAAGAGCTGGCCAACCAGAGCTCCCTGCACAGGACAGATTCTGAGGGGATCCAGATGAGGAAACATTCTGGGCATGGGACATCCATTTTGCTGGCACAGGTATTAGCAGACGCTGCATGTTTCTGGGACTTGGGGTGTAAAATAAACTTACAAAGCTAAGAAACATGGTCCTAGAAATTGTGCCTGGAAGTTCAGTTTAGAGATTTCTTACATGCTTTAATTAATGCCTTCTTGATTAAAATAGCAAACTGTGTTGTTATGTGCAATTAGGAACTCTCATCCATATAACAATAAAACCAATTGTGTTTTTATTCATATAAAACAGACTCCTTAAGGGCTTAAAAATTTATTCTGAATACTCCTCGATGCCTAGGAAAATATTCTATATAATATATGCTTAGTACTTGTTGAATTGAAGTAATAATGAATGTACATTATGTATCTTGGAGAATGTGGCCAAAAATGCTCTAATCTAGCATGTTTCTATACCTTTAAACTTCAATTGAAAATACAAATAAAAAGGAACTTACCTAAGATGCCACTAACAGTCTACTACTTTGTACACCTTCGCTGGGAGCCAAACTTTAGTCTAATGTTTCATAAATCTTGCAGAAGGCACTCTCTTTGGTACACTCAAAGGACTGCAGGGACTATGTGAGTGGCCATTCATCTATGTTGGAATTCACTTTAAATGACCACAGCCTATATATGTATACACACAAACATATCATATCGTATATGCATATACACATACTGCCTCACTGGGAATTTTTAAGCTAAATTTCTAAAACTATAAATCTTTCCATTAGATCTGAATTCAACATAACCTTGTGTGCAATTATTTTCAATCACATATGGCTTTCAAGTAGAAATGCTTTCTGCCCTGTAAATTAATTTGGCCTCTGTAATATGGTCACATAACACAATACTAACATCTGAAAATGAAAACCTTCAAATTGATTGTTTTCATGATCAGTCCACTCAGCATCCTTTACTCTCAAGTATGGTTTAGATACCCTATGTGTCTTCTAATGTACGTGTTTGAGTCCCACATTGAAATAGCTGTTGGGAGGGTATATGTCCTATCTTATTCACTCTTGTATCAGTCATATCTTGTTGTAGCACTTTCATAAATATGTATACATGAATCCATACATGCACACACATATCTTCACCTGCTTTCAACTACTAGGGTCTTCCCTTCTCAACTGGATTGTACGTTCTACTCATCGAGGAAATAAGTTTGGAGGGAACTGGTTAACTTGTATAAACAGGTTTGTCAAGAATGGGAAGCTTTTCTTTATTAATGGCAGGTGTCTGATTGTATTTGAACATTTATTTAACATAATTATTTTGGCTCAAAACAAAAAGGCATAGTAAGGAATGTTTCAAATTCAATCTTTAATTTGAACTAAAGATAACTTCTTTTTTTTAGTTTATAACCTATGAGATGAAATTACAGTGTAATTATTCATAACTGACATTAAGACTAGCTCTTGAAACCCTGACTTCTCTTTCAAAGTCATACAGTAGTTGCATTCTGAAACATTGTTAATAATATAAACCATCCTTTGAGATCTTCAGGCACAAAAACAGTTGAAACAAAACGACAATGAAACAACAAGAAAACTTTTCTACTCTGATATTAAGAAATAATAACTATATTAATATTTCTAGTTTTCCTTTACTTTTTCATTAATTCAGATAATTCTGCCAAAACATAAGTTTCAGCAGTCAATTTGAGGATGTTGAAATAATGGCAGGAATGCTGTTTTCTTGTAAGTATAACTTGCCTAGGTATGGTCAGAGAAGTTTTAGGAATAACAAAATTTGTTTCATCATTTTTTCTACATTTTTGGTAGTATGGAAACATTAAACAATAAAACTTGGTTGAATGTTTCTGTAAATACCCACTACAATTTATGAAGTTTTAATTTTTGTATAATCATGAATAACATTAGGATGATTTTATTTGGATGTTCTCAATTTAGCAGGGCATTATGGAGGAAGAAAGAAGGTGGTCTGATTTTCAGCCCTGGGTATTTTTGGGGTGGTGGGGGAGTGTGAGAGGTGGTTATGTAACTTAAGAAGCTGTTATATAATCAATATTTTACACAAGGAAGGTTTCATAAATCTATTTTCCTTGACATAATCAACAACAAAAATCCTCCACATCATTGCTTTAGGAAAGGTAGAAAAATGTTTTCCAGCTTGATTCATGTTTTGAGAGTAGTTATGATTCATGTTTAAAAATCAATGGCTTCAGTTTCTATTACCCTAATGGAACTTAATATTTGTACTTCTCTCACTTTGATTCCTGAATGGGTATTTCAAGTACAGCTTGCTTTGCTTTCTTTGTTACCCAAAATTCCTTTGCAGATGCAATAACGACAGGTAGTTCCAAGCTTCATGGGGTGTAATGTGATGAAAATTGTGAGGATGCTGTTGCCAAACCTCCCAGTCTCTGGAATTAGTCACAATCAAGAAGGCATAACACACTCCATACTACAGTGGTCTACTCTTAGGCAATGTTTCCCCTAAACTGTAGTAAATCTTTGAGTTTCTTCATGGATCTAACTTGAGTAATTGTGCTGATGGCCTCATGGCTAAGGGCACAGGCTCTGGAGTTAGTTTGCCTTAGCTTTCAAATCCCTTCCCTGCTATTTACTAACTGTGTGACTTCTGGTAAGTGATCTGCCCTTTTCTGAGCTCAGTTGCCTCATCTATAAAAAGGGTATAATTATAATATTTCCCTCATAGGGCTGTAGAAAGGATTAAAGGGCTGAATAAAGGAGAAATACATACATGGCTAATAAAAGAGTTTCTGGTGCATTTTAAATAAGATTAGTTGGAAGTCTACTGAGAGGTTTGCATTTCCCTCCATTTTTAGCTTCCTGTTCGTGCTTTTACATTGGGCTGTATTGAGTTACACTAGGGAATGTTGCCTAAAGCATTAAAATAGAAAATAGTGAAACAGGGCAGAATAAATCTCATGGCAGAAATACACTTTAAATTTGTATGGAAAAAGTATAATTTAAAAATCAAGGGTGGGAAAAATATATAGAGGGAGAAAGAAACAGAAAAAATTAATCTGACACCTGGTAACATGATCTAAATTGCTCTTGTTATGTCCTATAAGAGGCAGTCCATGTGACTGGCTCATCAAAGTCTCAATGAAAACCGATTCCTTACGTACATACCCTGTGAATTCTCTTTACCCTAAAGTAAGACCCTGAAAAATAAGAAACTGAGTTTGATCATATAACTATTATGCATGCAATGGTATCTCTCATTCCATGGGCACAACCTCATTCCAGGGGCACAAGCTGACTGTTTGTGAAGCTGTCATTTTTATATTACTCTCTAAGACCAAGCATGCAATGAATATACAGTTAACTGTAACTTACCTTCTCAGCATCAATCTGCCATAGCTCTAACACTTAAAATATTTTCACCTACTTCACATTGAGATTGAACTATAATCACACCAAAGTGGTTTCTCTCTACATTCTTTTACTAGAGAAACTTCTCTTATTTATGGGTAATATGGCGATTTATATATTTTATGAAATTTAGTGACTTTTTCTTCCAAACTAGAAAATACAGCATCTTTGATGAAATTTTAAACTTTAATGTTACATGGCATGTTATGAGATTAAACAAATACATGGGTTTCCAAGAACAGAATATTGTAAATTCCAGCAGGTTCATAAAATCACAATATCAGAACTGGAAGTCTCCTTAATGATCTTCTAAAATAGAAAAGGTATGCCTCTTTTAATTAGGAGAGTCCTGTTCCAGTGGTTTTATGTTTTTAACACCTTTTAAGAAATTGTTATTTTTCTGGGGTGAGGTGAGGATGAATGTCAGGTCATGCCCTCATAGCACCCCAAAGTCAAAACTCATGCTCCCCTCTCAAACCCATTGCCCTCCCCCATTACCCACCACCAGCTTCTGAAGTATCGCCCACCTACTCCAATGCAACAGTTTGAAACTCACTATTGAAATACAACTCTTCTTTTTAAAGTCGAATAAAGCAAAGACCAGAAGAAATACTAACATTTTTTAAGGCAACATAATGATTTAGTAGCCGAGACTGTAATTTAGGTTTCCTGTCTTCCTGTTTTGAGTTTTGTAGTACAGTATATTCTCCTTTAATTTAAGTAACAGACCATGAGTTGGCGTCTGCTTAAAGTCTTGCTCAAGTTTTTAAAGGCTTATATTTCTGTGAGTATACTAGAGATAAGGCACTGAGCTATACATGGAATTAATTCCAAGCAGAGGCAGTTTTATACTTACTCTTGTATTGTTTCTTTCAGCTTTAAGTTCAGAAATTTCTTCTTCCTTTTCTAGAAGTTGTTCTCTGCAGGCATTTAATTCTTTTGTCAGTGCAGCAAATTCCTGAAAGAGGAACAAAAAATTTTGAAGACATATTCCAGATTAAAAAAATGTATTCCAGCAGGAAGAAAAAGTAAATCAAAATATAAACTTTTGAGTATAGAGAATAGAAAACATGGCCTAGATGACTATACATTGCTATTATTTATATGTACATTGCTGTTATTAAATTAACTTGGTTCCAACTTTAAAAAAATGCTAGTACACGGTACTTAACAAATACATATTATAATATGCTGCTCAGATGAGTGTATAAAATATATTTCAAAATGTATCAGATACCTCATATTGAATTTAACATTAGTATGATAACATATTGATAATATAGAACAATTTAAATTTGGCTAATTTTGTGAACAACTCCAAAGATCTCATACTCTCGTTCCAGATAGCAATGTTTAGACTGAGCATACTACATCATAAGAAAAAACCAACAACCACCACCAACAATCAAAAAAAAAATTCTTAAATATACTATGTAGAGATTAAGAAGTTTACTTATTTAATAGGAGGAAGAAAGAGAATGCACTTGTATCTTAAAAAATAATAAATAATAAACGTATCTAAGACTTGACAACATTATCTAACATTCTCTTATTAATTTATGCATTTAGACACAATAAAGTTTGCTTAAAAAGAAGGGTAAGACACTTAATTCAACTATTCTGTTACTCTAACTTACAAACAAATATTTTTAAATAATTTTGAAAAATAGTAAATAGTAAGAGATCCATGTTAACATTGAATTCTTTACAGTGATTCTCAGTAATAAAATTGATGCTTGTCAAATGCATGTAAGTATTTGGGAAAATTTGGCACCAGGCTGGGAAAGCACTGTCAGAAGATCAAAAAGAAAAACAAAATGAGGAGATAGGTTTGGTTAACCCAATCTCCACAAAGGCAAATTTAGCAAAAAGTAAATGAATATGATGATTATGCAAAGCTGGGAAAGGTTTAGGTTTATATTTTTGTTTGCTTCAAACCACTTATTGTGCTAAGTTTCTCTGAGTGGCTTCAAACCAAGTGGGTACTTCAAAGACCTCAGAGTAGACTTAGTTTAGAATCAAGATGAAAGAGTTCATTGCTACATTTGGTTGGCATTACAGATAAATGTTTTCTCCTCTGATTGCTGCCTGCTTAAATGTTGATATTCTCTGAGTATATTATTTAAGTGGAGAATGGAAATAAGCAACAAGTAGAAAACAATAAACACTTCCATAAAAAAATTTTCTTCATATAAATGGCATAGTTTTGATGGAGAAAAGAAGAAAGTAACAAAGATTCTGCATTGTATATTATTAACATATATATTTAAAATTAATCCTATACTCATGAGTATTACAAGGCAAAATATTAATCAAATCTGTATATTTAACATCATACCATTTTTAAACAAAACATGTATCTGGTTTACCTTTCTAGAGATTTAGCTTGCTATCTACAGAAAGAAAAAAGATCAGAAGGAAATATTTCAGAATATTAACATTACATATTTCCAGGTGGTAAAATTATCAGTGGATTTTGTTTTTAGCTTTCTGCTATGTAGTTGTCATCAAAACTTTCTATAATAGAGAAAAATGCTTTTATGCTTAGTGAAAAAAGAAAATATAAATCTGTAAGTGCACTGAAACAATCATGTGTTCATAACCAATGACAGAAATTAGTCAAGATGTTATTGGTGACAGATGACTTTGCATTTTTAATTTACTATCATGGCACTGATTCTGCGCAAACTATTTAGTGACTCCATGTATTAAGATTAGTCTTACATTTATTAACTTTCTAGCAAATTTCAGACACTATCTTCACATTCATTATTTCATCTTGCTCTCTAAATAAATAGTGAGGGAGTCTCATTCCCATTTTATGGCTGAGGAAACTGAATTACCAAGATATAAGTTGAAGTTCATGAAGCTCACAACCCATAGAGAGTGAGTTATGCTGTGAACACAGTTCTCCAGACTGTGTGTCCAGTGCTTCTCCACTATACCATTTTGACCTAACTGTTCATCAGGTTTTTTTTTTTTTTTTATACAGCAGGTTCTTATTAGTTATCCATTTCATACATATTAGTGTATACATGTCAATCCCAATCTCCCAATTCATCCCACCACCAACCCCCCACACCCCCCCGCCAGCCACTTTACCCCCTTGGTGTCCATACGTTTGTTCTCTACATCTGTGTCTCTATTTCTGCCCTGCAAACCGGTTCATCTGTGCCATTTTTCTAGGTTCCACATATATTCATTAACATACGATATTTGTTTTTCTCTTTCTGACTTAATTCACTCTGTATGACAGTCTCTAGATCCAGCCACGTCTCAACAAATGACTCAATTTCGTTCCTTTTTATGGTTGAGTAATATTCCATTGTATATATGTACCACACCTTCTTTATCCATCCGTCTGTCGATGGGCATTTAGGTTGCTTCCATGTCCTGGCTATTGTAAATAGTGCTGCAATGAACATTGGGGGTGCCTGTGTCTTTTTGAATTATGGTTTTCTCTGGGTATATGCCCAGTAGTGGGATTTCTGGGTCATATGGTAATTCTATTTTTAGTTTTTTAAGGAACCTCCATACTGTTCTCCATAGTTGCTGTATCAATTTACATTCCCACCAACAGTGCAAGAGGGTTCCCTTTTCTCCATACCCTCTCCAGCATTTGTTGTTTGTAGATTTTCTGATGATGCCCATTCTAGCTGGTGTGAGGTGATACCTCATTGTAGTTTTGATTTGCATTTCTCTAATAATTAGTGATGTTGAGCAGATTTACATGTGCTTCTTGGCCATCTGTATGTCTTCTTTGGAGAAATGTCTATTTAGGTCTTCTGCCCATTTTCGGATTGGGGTGTTTGTTTCTTTAATATTGCGCTGCATGAGCTGTTTATATATTTTGGAGATTAATCCCTTGTCCGTTGATTCGTTGCAAATACTTTCTCCCATTCTGAGTGTTGTCTTTTCGTCTTGTTTATGGTTTCCTTTGTTGTGCAAAAGTTTTTAAGTTTCATTAGGTTCCATTTGTTTACATTTGTTTTTATTTCCATGACTCTAGGAGGTGGATCAAAAAAGATCTTGCTGTGATTTATGTCAAAGAGTGTTCTTCCTATGTTTTCCTCTAAGAGTTTTAAAGTGTCTGGTCTTACATTTAGGTCTCTAATCCATTTTGAGTTTATTTTTGTGTATGGTGTTAGGGAATGTTCTAATTTCATTCTTTTACATGTAGCTGTCCAGTTTTCCCAGCACCACTTATTGAAGAGACTGTCTTTTCTCCATTGTATATCCTTGCCTCCTTTCTCATAGATTATTTGACCATAGGTGCGTGAGTTTATCTCTGGGCTTTCTATCCTGTTCCGTTGATCTATATTTCTGTTTTTGTGCCAGTACCCTATTGTCTTGATTACTGTAGTTTTGTAGTAGAGTCTGAAGTCAGGGAGTGTGATTCCTCCAGCTCCGTTTTTTTCCCTCAAGACTGCTTTGGCTATTCGGGGTCTTTTGTGTCTCCATATAGATTTTAAGCTTTCTTGTTCTAGTTCTGTAAAAAATGCCATTGGTAATTTGATAGGGATCGCATTGAATCTGTAGATTGCTTTGGGTAGTATAGTCATTTTCACAATACTGATTCTTCCAATCCAAGAACATGGTATATCTCTCCATCTGTTGGTATCATCTTTAATTTCTTTCATCAGTGTCTTATAGTTTTCTGCATACAGGTCTTTTGTCTCCCTAGGTAGGTTTATTCCTAGGTATTTTATTCTTTTTCTTGCAATGGTAAATGGGAGTGTTTCCTTAATTTCTCTTTCAGATTTTTCATCATTAGTGTATAGGAATGCAAGAGATTTCTGTGCATTAATTTTGTATCCTGCTACTTTACCAAATTCATTGATTAGCTTTATTAGTTTCCTGGTGGCATCTTTAGGATTCTCTGTGTATAGTATTATGTCATCTGCAAACAGGGATAGTTTTACTTCTTCTTTACCAATTTGTATCCCTTTTATTTCTTTTTCTTCTCTGATTGCCATGGCTAGGACTTCCAAAACTGTGTTAAATAATAGTGGTGAGAGTGGGTATCCTTGTCTTGCTCCTGATCTTAGAGGAAATGCTTTCAGTTTTTCACCATTGAGAATGATGTTTGCTGCGGATTTGTCATATATGGCCTTTATTATGTTGAGGTAGGTTCCCTCTATGCCCACTTTCTGGAGAGTTTTTATCATAAATGAGTGTTGAATTTTGTCAAAAGCTTTTTCTGCATCTATTGAGATGATCACATGGTTTTTATTCTTCAGTTTGCTAATATGGTGTATCACATTGATTGATTTGCATATATTGAAGAATCCTTGCATCCCTGGGATAACTCCCACTTGATCATGGTGTATGATCCTTTTAATGTGTTGTTGGATTCTGTTTGCTAGTATTTTGTTGAGGATTTTTGCATCCATATTCATCAGTGATATTGGTCTGTAATTTTCTTTTTTTGTAGTATCTTTGTCTGGTTTGGGTATCAGGGTGATGGTGGCCTCATAGAACGAGTTTGGGAGTGTTCCTACCTCTGCAATTTTTTGGAAGAGTTTGAGAAGGATGGGTGTTAGCTCTTCTCTAAATGTTTGATAGAATTCACCTGTGAAGCCATCTGGTCCTGGACTTTTCTTTGTTGGAAGATTTTTAATTACAGTTTCAATTTCATTACTTGTGATTGGTCTGTTCATATTTTCTATTTCTTCCTGTTTCAGTCTTGGAAGGTTATACCTTTCTAAGAATTTGTCCATTTCTTCCAGGTTGTCCATTTTATTGGCATAGAGTTGCTTGTAGTAGTCTCCTAGGATGCTTTGTATTTCTGCGGTGTCTGTTGTAACTTCTCCTTTTTCATTTCTAATTTTATTGACTTGAGTCCTCTCCCTCTTTTTCTTGATGAGTCTGGCTAATGGTTTTTCAATTATGTTTATCTTCTTAAAGAACCAGCTTTTAGTTTTATTGATCTTTGCTATTGTTTTCTTTGTTTCTATTTCATTTATTTCTGCTCTGATCTTTATGATTTCTTTCCTTATGCTAACTTTGGGTTTTGTTTGTTCTTCTTTCTCTTGTTCCTTTAGGTGTAAGATTGGGTTGTTTATTTGAGATTTTTCTTGTTTCTTGAGGTAGGATTGTATAGCTATAAACTTCCGTCTTAGAACTGCTTTTGCTGCACCCCATAGGTTTTGGATCATCATGTTTTCATTGTAATTTGTCTCTGGTATTTTTTGATTTCCTCTTTGATTTCTTCAGTGATCTCTTGGTTATTTAGTAACATATTGTTTAGCCTCTATGTGTTTGTGTTTTTTACGGGTTTTCCCTGTAATTGATTTCTAATCTCATAGTGTTGTGGTCAGAAAAGATGCTTGATATGATTTCAATTTTATTAAATTTACTAAGGCTTGATTTGTGACCGAAGATGTGATCTATCCTGGAGAATGTTCCATGTGCACTTGAGAAGAAAGTGTAATCTGCTGTTTTTGGATGGAATGTCCTATAAATATCAATTAAATCTATCTGGTCTATTGTGTCATTTAAAGCTTGTGTTTCCTTATTAATGTTCCCTTTGGATGATCTGTCCATTGCTGTAAGTGAGGTGTTAAAGTCCCCCACTATTATTGTGTTACTGTCGATTTCCTCTTTTACAGCTGTTAGCAGTTGCCTTATGTATTGAGGTGCTCCTCTGTTGGGTGCATATATATTTATAACTGTTATATCTTCTTCTTGGATTGATCCCTTGATCATTATGTAGTGTCCTTCCTTGTCTTTTGTAACACTCTTTATTTTAAAGTCTATTTTATCTGATATGAGTATTGCTACTCCAGCTTTCTTTTGATTTCGATTTGCATGGAATATCTTTTTCCATCCCCTCACTTTCAGTCTGTATGTGTCCCTAGGTCTGAGGTGGGTCTCTTGTAGACAGCATATATATGGGTCTTGTTTTTGTATCCATTCAGGAAGCCTGTGTCTTTTTGTTGGAGCATTTAATCCATTCATGTTTAAGGTAATTATCAATATGTATGTTCCTATGACCATTTTCTTAATTGTTTTGGGTTTGTTTTTGTAGGTCCTTTTCTTCTCTTGTGTTTCCCACTTAGAGAAGTTCCTTTAGCATTTGCTGTAGAGCTGGTTTGGTGGTGCTGAATTCTCTTAGCTTTTGCTTGTCTGTAAAGCTTTTGATTTCTCCGTCTAATCTGAATGAGATCCTTGCCGGGTAGAGTAATCTTGGTTGTACGTTCTTCCCTTTCATCACTTTAAATATATCATGCCACTCCCTTCTTGCTTGTAGAGTTTCTGCTGAGAAATCAGCTGTTAACCTTATGGGAGTTCCCTTGTATGTTATTTGTCGTTTTTCCCTTGTTGCTTTCAATAATTTTTCTTTGTCTTTAATTTTTGTCAATTTGATCACTATGTGTCTCGGCGTGTTTCTCCTTGGGTTTATCCTGCCTGGGATTCTCTGCACTTTCTGGACTTGGGTGGCTATTTCCTTTCCCATGTCAGGGAAGTTTTCGACTATAATCTCTTCAAATATTTTCTCAGGTCCTTTCTTTCTCTCTTCTCCCTCTGGGACCCCTATTATGTCAATGTCATTGCGTTTAATGTTGTTCCAGAGGTCTCTTAGGCTCTCTTCATTTCTTTTCATTCCTTTTTCTTTGTTCTGGTCCGTAGCAGTGAATTCCACCATTCTGTTTTCCAGGTCACTTATCCATTCTTCTGCCTCAGTTATTCTGCTATTGATTCATTCTAGTGTATTTTTCATTTCATTTATTGTATTGTTCGTCTCTGTTTGTTTGTTCTTTAATTCTTCTAGGTGTTTGTTCTTTAATTCTTCTAGGTCTTTGTTGAACATTTCTTGCATCCTCTCGATCTTTGCCTCCATTCTTTTTCTGAGGTCCTAGATCATCTTCACTATCATTATTCTGAATTCTTTTTCTGGAAGGTTTCCTATCTCCACTTCATTTAGTTGTTTTTCTGGGGTTTTATCTTGTTCCTTAATCTGGTACATAGCCCTCTGCCTTTTCATCTTGTCTCTCTTTCTGTGAATGTGTTTTTTGTTCCACAGGCTGCAGGATCGTTGTTCTTTCTTCTTGCCTCTGCTGTCTGCTCTCTGGTGGATGAGGCTATGTCCATCAGGTTTATATGGTTCAGATTTGGAGTGCATTTAGCAATCCTTTTTCTTTTAACTGGAGAATTATATAATCATTACTTATAATTACCATTTAGGATTCTTCTGAATTAGTCTAAAGGGAGTGTGGAGAACTAGGAAGTGGGGTATTCCTTCCATTCAGAGCAACAAGTGTTAGACAAGAACATCCTGCATATCTAGGACTGCAACAGGTGCAGATGCCTCGTATGGAGTTAATCATCAAAAGTTTTTACACTTTTTCACTGACATTTCTCTCTTCTGTACCTACTCCTCCATCCACACTATCACATGAACTGAGTATTTTTTTAATCAACTTTTCCTAGATAATAGTAACAGTAAAGGTAGTTAACATTGACTGAGCCCTTACAATATGCCAGGCACTCTGCCAAGCAATTTATATTGATTATCTCATTAATCCTGATGAAACTCTGTAACACAATACTAAAATCTCACTAAACAAAACTAAACACTCTTACCATACAATTCAGCAATCTCACTCCATGGTATTTCATTCCAAAGTAATGTCACTCCAAAGTAGCTGAGAACTATGTCCGCACAAAAAACCTGCACATGACGTTTATAGCAGCTTCACTCATAACTGCTAAAACTTGGAAGTAATTGAGATGCCCTCCAGTAGGTGAAGTGATAAATAAACTGTAGCACATGCAGACAATGGAATATTATCTAGTGCTAAAAAGAAACAAACTATCAAGCCAGGAAAAAACATGGAGAGACCTTAAATGCATATTAGTAAGTGAAAGAAGCCAATCTGAAAAAGGCTACTACTGTATGATTCTAACCATATGGCTTTCTTGAAAAATAAAAATTATGGGGACAGTAAAAAGATGAAAGGTTGCCACAGGTGTTGGGGGTGTGGAGGGGATGACTAGAGCACAGAGGATTTTCAGGGCAGTGAAAATGCTCTGTATGATATTTGATGACAGATATATGTAATTAAACATTTGTCCAAACCTATAAACATACAACACCCAAAGTGAACCATAATGTAAACTATGGACTTTGGGTGATAATGATGTGTCAATATAGGTTCATCAATTGTAGCAGATGTACCACCCTGACAGGGGATGTAGATAATGGTGGAGACCATTCATCCATGGGGGCAGAGGGTACATGGGAAATCTCTGCACCTTCCCTTCAGTTTTGCTATGAACCTAAAACTGCTCTATGAATATAAAATCTTTTAAAAAAAAAATCACTGAGGCCTAGAGAAGTTAATAAAATTTCAAAAGTTAGACACTTTGTCAATGGTATAGCTGGACTTTGAATCCAGACAATCTGTTTCATAGTGGATGACTACAATAGATTGTTGGTTTTTTTTTTTCCCTCTCCCGATCACAGTCTTTCCCCTTCTAATTTGCCCTTCCTCAGTCTTTGAAAAACTATATTTTCCTCAAGCTCACAAAACTTTTCAGAACTTCCTACTTTTAAGCACATCAAATTTAAACAGATTTTAACTTTTAAAATCCAAACCATCCAAAACATGGCCCTTTCACAATTAATTAGCTTTATTTCTCATTGAAAAATAGCAACTACCATTTTGAGCAAGAGCCACTTTGCTCTGCCCTGAACTTAGTATTTTATATGAATTATTTCATCTCTTTCCTATTTTTCAGATGAGAATACTGAAGCTTAGTATGGATGAATAACTTGCTCAAGGTCACACAGCTAAAAATAATCCACCTTGATTCCAAAACTCTTTAATTTCTGCAACACTGCTTTCTTCTCACTGAAAATGGAAAATCATCGAATTTTTCAACAGTAGCAATTAATACAAACATATCATCCCTCTAACTATCCACCCATACATACAACATTTATTGTGCATCTACACAGACCAGACCCTATGTTAAGTGCTGTAGATATGGAGATAACTTAGGCATAGTTGTTGCACTTGACCTCATAGATCTTTCAGAATTCACATTTGAGGCATATCAGGAATTTTCATCACTAATAAGCACTCAAAACCCATCACCAAAGTGCCACACAGGAAGAAATATTAGTTTATGTGCTTAGAGGCACTGTTGACTTACAGGTAACTCTTCCTCTCTAATACCTTCTTCTTAGTATGTCTATCTTCTGCATCTGACACAGATTTCTTCTTCCTGTTTCTATCTCCACCTTTCCATTTTCTCATCTCTCTTATTTTCTATTTCCTTCACATACTATTTCCTTTACCAGGAATACTCTTCCCTATCCTCTCTGCCTGACTTATTTTTAAAGCACCAGCTTGCCTTGTTAATGATCTATAATACCTTGTTCAAGGTCTATCAATGCACTTACTGTATTTTTTCATAATAATTGAATTATGTACTCATCTCCAAATAAACAGCATGATCCTTTAAGACAATTTTGTTACCTTGTTTATTTTTATAGCCTCAGGACTTAGCAGAGTTTCTGACAAATCGTAGATATTCAATAAATCCTTGTTGTAACAATATGTGAATGGTTCACTTTCCCTAAACTTTAACTTTAATACCAAAAACATTTTTTAAAAGATATAATTAATTAGAGTTATTTCTTTTTCTGAGTGAGATTGTTAGAATTTTCTCAATATATAACATGCCTGATATTCTTTTTGCTTTGTAGCTGTTGTTTTTGCCTATATCTGAAATTATACCGTATTATATTTGCCTATATCTGAAATTATATCGCACTATATTCTACACAGCAATGGCATTATTGTCTGCTATACTTTATTGCACATATATGAAGTAATACTATTGTTCCTAAATAATTCATGCATTCAGATGTATCATTTGTTCATGGGACATATTATTTTTGTCTTATTCATTCTCAAAGTAAAAATTCATGTTTAACTCATATATTACTTCTCTAATCTAGAGTTTCTCAAACTATATTCCATAGAACAGTATTTCCACAAGCTCCCCAGAAAAAAAGCATGGCCAAATGGATTTGGGAAATGATGCAAGGTTTGTAATTTGCTCTTGAAAATATACTATAGACATCAGAATATAAGAGATTCTGATGAAAGTTGGTTTTGTGGCCAAGAATTGGAAACAACCCAGGTTTCCATCTATAGGAAAATGGATGAATCAAATATAGTAAAAGCACATGATGGAATATTGTGTAAAAGGCAAAATAAGTTGGTTAGATCTTTATATAGCAACATGGAAAGAATTCAAAAATATGATTTTGTGTTAAAAAAGGTGAGAAACAGAACATCATGTGTAACACAGAGTATTGTCAGAAGCTGAAGGCAGTGAAGGATAAATGTTAGAGGAAAATTTCATTCATGCCTCACCATGTCTGAATTCAAAGGCGTCTATAAGAAGAACTGAGTTTGCTTTGAATCACTGAGACAGAATTAGATCAGTTGCCAATCACAAACCATATTCAACAATTTTCAGACCATTTTGTTCCACAAACACAGCCTGCCAAAATTCTTACTTTCCCAATAACCAAAATGACTTTCCCCACTCTGTATTTTTTTTCTTGGAATTTTAAAGAGTGGTCAGGACACACAGTGCCATAGAGATATCCTCAGACAGAAGGGAGTGCCCTTTTCTTTCTTAGCATGTATTCATGCACACCACACACACAAACATTCACATGAGCACTCCCTATGTGCTAGGGAGATGACAGTGAACGAAGCAAGTTAAAGTCCCTACTCTTAAAATGTTTATACACTTTCAGGCATTTACCACTCAATGTACTTTTACTCAGAGTGAATCATTTCTAGCTACATTAATCCCCCTCAGTACTAATTCAACTCATGACGTAGAGCAGCAGTTCCTTTAAAAAGAGAGCAAATTAAAATAAATTTCTTCCTGTATTTAAAAAAAATTGAAGGTATCATTTCTTTTTTTCTTGCCTTCTTGTTTTCCTATTTTCCTTCTTTTTTTAAAAAAATTTTATCAGATTATATTGATTTACAATGTTGTGATAGTTTCAGTAGTACAGCAAAGGAAAGCATCATTTCTTACAAACGAACACAAGTCATCTAATTTCTGTGTCCTCCTAATTCTAAGTTACAAGTCTCATAAATTGTATAAAATTCAAAGTTTCTTTATTGTCAATTTTTAACACTAGGTTCTTGGTGTTACCTCTTTCCTCTCCTACCCACCTCATCCTCTTCTTAAGCTATCGTTTCTTGAGCACTTATTACAGGTTAGGGATATTGTTAGGAATTTTACATGTTATATCATTTATTCATCATGACAGCCTTATTCTCCCCAGATGAGAAAACTTGAATGAAAGAGATTAAGTAACTCTAGCAAGGCCCAGGCTAGTATACAACAATGTCAGTGCTGGCAAGTGAGCTAAGGGTGAACTTGAGTAATTCTAGTGCCTGAGCTGCTAGTATTTCAGTTAACAGCCCTTAAGTTAGTGGGTTGTTCTCAATTAGTTTAGTGCAAAGAAACTTCTCTTGTTTTGGGCCCTCCATGTGTATTGTCAAAGTGAAAGATACACCGGCAACGTACAGATTGATTCAGTTCTTGTGCCTACTTACACTCTATAGAGACATCCTGGTCTGGCAAACATTGTATAGATTCAGAGATTCCTCAGGCCATCCTTCCTTTTTCCACCCTGTAAATCACCACAACCTACCAGGCTGCCCATCTTCACACAGATACGGAACATTCTATTCTTATACACGTTCATCTTTAAATGCATTTTCTGGTATCTAATATTAAACATGGAAGGACGGAAAGAGACTAACTTCCTGGCCTCATTTCAGGATGGTATGCTTACTTGAGGAGGTTTATTTGAAGAAAAAGGATATATTTTCTCATTAACCATAAGTTTGAAAGGCCTTGACTTAATAGATGAGTCCTCACCTCATAAAGGCAGGTCAGCAGAAGCTGCATGACAGAAGGGGAATTCAACCTTTTAATTTCAAGTCATTGACACCAGGCAGTAGTCTCCAGAGTAATCTATGACAATCCATTCATCATAATTACAATTTTAACACTCTTTATCTTTCAATTAAACTTGTGTTCTGTGGGCCACTTAATTAATGAACTGACAATGGCCTTATTTCTGCAACCATATATCTGAGTAAGCACTGGCTGAAAAACCATGAGTGTAAATCAGTCAGAAAGAGAAGAGAAAAAATAAAGGATGAGTTGGAATTCAGCTTTCCTAAGCACCACCAACACCCTCACCAACCACAAAAAAGCATCTTTTAGGTTTATTTTCCAACCATGTAACATTTGTGCAATTCAAAAATAGCTCTGAGGAAAGCATATGGCAGGAAAGCATGCTGACTTGACCATCTAGCATTTAAATTAGACAAATTAATTACTTCAACATGTTTTTATAATGACTTCCTTAGGCTGTGTCCCCAGTTTACTATATTTTGGTGTCTCATCTTTTGAAAATTGAAAATTCTTCTAGCAATTCTATTTGTAATACTTGGTGGAAAGCTTTGGATTTTAAATTTATATTTATTTGGATATAAATAGTCATAAATTTACATGTATAAAGATACCCATCTCCTTCTCCACACCATAGAACGTACTTTCTAGAATTAATAACAGAAGTATTACACTGGAGAGATGAAAACAAAGCAGCTAAAAGACTTAATATATTCCCTAAATTTTATATCTATACGTATCTCAGAATATTTGTTGTTATAAATTCACAAGAGTCTTTATAAATTTAGTTTGGAAATCATTTAGGTTGGAAGCAAAAAAGCATTTGTTTCATAGGAATCAATACCCTATCTCTCCCATATATTTTTTCCTATTTTCTCATGTTATATAATCAAATGCGGTGTTAATGACCTCTGGTCTTATAATTGCCTCCTAGACTTGCATGAGCTCAGGGAAAGCTGTCATCCAAAATTACTGTGTGAAACAGCCGTGCCTCATGGTCAGCACTGGGCTAGACAGCTCGAAGGTAGAGATGCCTGCATAATAATACAATTTGACAGGCACAACTGGACTTTTAGAGTTTTCACAGAAATTGTTGAGTAAGGCTGCCCAATTTAAAAGGAAAATGAGATTCAAACTTTATGCAAATACTATTTTGTGTCCCCTTGATTTTTTAAGTATCCATATTCCAATAAGACAACTGTTTTGTCTTTTTGCTAAAACTGCGTAATAGAAGATTATGTTAATGTAAGAAGATTATGTTAATAATGACCTGAGAGATGCAAGTCTGTTTAAAATCAAACATGCTACAAGAGACACTTCATGGTATAGATGTGGCCATAGGTACTGGGTAACTTTGTTTTCAAAAATCTTCCAATCAAGGTAACTGGCATCATACAAAAAGTATATGCTTGTTGAGTCAAATACAGGTGCTATCAGGCAGCCTCAGGCTGTCTGGCCATCAAGTCGTGTTCCTATCATGCCTCGCTTGCTACACACCCACTGAAATGTGCCCGTCTTATATCTTATCCCTGCTCTGTTTTCCAGACTTTAATTTGTCCGTGTGTGTATAGAGCTGCCCCAGGTATCATGTGCTCTTTAACAACATTTGTTTGACATAATTTGGCTTTGTGCTTGAATTTTGGAGAGCAGGCAATGTTATCATAGATTGGCAGCGAACACATTTAGAGGCACTTAGTTTTTCAGAACCCCAAAACTGACGACTCTGCCAGCACTGCATTATGTCTTCTGTGGGCCCTATGTAATTTTGCCTTTGTGGGCCCCTCTGTTCATAAAAAAATATGAAAATCTTTATTTTATGGCTGTGCTGATATAAAGATTAATATAATACAGACTGAATTATATTCATTTTTTTCTTTTAATTTTAAAAGTAATCGAAACTTTTCCAAGGGTTCCTAAAAGTATCATGAGGTTTAAGTGGTGTTTTCATTGCGGTTAATGGGTAAATTGGCCTTATACTCTGCCTACATGGAAGTCACGTGTGGCTTGGTCCAAACAGTACCGATTTCAGAGTGAAACACAGCTAGGTTAATATCTAGGCCAATAGCAGTGAACTTTTTAAGCCTCAGTTTTGTATCTAGGAAATGTAGGTGGCAGTGCCTTCTTATTGGGTTAGTGTGGGTAAAAATGAAATCATTAGTCCGTATGATCCAGTAATCAGGCTCTTAGGTATTTACCCAAATGAACTGAAAACTCATATCCACAAAAATCACTGAACATGGATGTTCATAGCAGTTTCATTCATAATTGCCAAAACCGGGAAACAACCAAAATGTCCTTCAATAGGTAAAAGGATAAATAAACTGTGGTACATCCATACAATGGAATATTATTTAATGCTAAAAGGAAATGAACTATTGAGCTATGAAAAGACATAGAGAAACCTGAAATGCACGTTACTAAGTGAAAGAAGCCATCTAAAAAGACTACATACTGTATGATTCCAACTACATGACATTTTGGAAAGGTTAAAACTATGGAGACAGTAATTTTTACTGTCAGTGGTTACCAGGGGTTGAGTTGGAGGGGGTTGGGATGAAAAAACAAAGTACAGAGGATTTTTAGGGCAGTGAAAATGCTCTGTTATGATACTATGATGACAGATACATGTCGTTATACATTTTTCCAAACCCATAGAATGTACAATATCAAGAATAAACCCTAATGTAAACTATGGACTTCTAAGTGATAATGCATCAATGTAGGCTCATCAATTGTAGGAACTGTACCATCTGATGGGGGTTATATTGATAACAGAGGAGGCTATCTGTACCATCTGATGGGGGCCATATTGATAACATGGGAAGCTGTGCATGCATGAGGGGCAGGGGTATATGGCAAATCTGTGTACCTACCAATCAATTTTGTTGTGAATTTAATACTGCTCTAAAAAATAAAGTCTTAGATTAAAAAAAAAATGAGACATTAGTAAAAATGTGACTAGCATAGGTCCTGGTTACAATAGATGTCCATAAATTATATATACTCAGTATTTTTTGAGCTACATGTAGTTATTTGACATACAATTTTTTTTCTTCCAAGACCAAATTTTCCATATTAGGATGGGATATTTCATTAGATGCTTCAGGAAATAAAAAAAAAATTGTGTAGTTTTTTTTTTTTCTTTATGTTAACTGAAGTGTAACTGGAGAGTCACATAACTGACAAATATATCACTTACGTAAATCTCATTGCCAATCATCCATCCCCTTTTTTGGGGGAAGATCCTAATATCATTCCTAATGATAAATCAGGGACAGCAGGATTGTTCTCAAGAGTAACAATAAAGAAGAGAGGGTCACTGTATCATTAGTGGCCTAGAATGCTAAAAAATTATCAAAAGTAATGTGATAGAGTAAAATCAGCACATTTTTGTAAGAGAAAATGACTTGTCTTACCTCTTTGTTCCTTTGCACTTAGTAAATTCTTGCTGATCAGTTAATTGGGTTATTATTACCTAAAACACATCAAATAACACTCTATGTTCTCTTATTAAACTAAGCCATAATATTAATGGCTATAAAGATAGAAACTATGAGGAAATTCTCTGGACATCGTAAAACTGTTCTTTAAAGTGCCCTAGAACACATGTCTCTGATCTTATCTGCTATTATTCTCTCCTCACTTCTCTGATTGCATCTATAACCATTACCCTGGGGCTTACACAACTCTCAAGATACTGTCTAGCGTCAGGTATGAAATGACAGGATAAAACATATTTGAGGAGCTTTCAGTGAATCCTTGTGTTGGCTGCTATGAGATGCTGTTTGAGAGGAGCCCAGCTGCCTGTAAGAATTCTGGCCAGAATCCAGGTTTTCAGCCTAAAGCCTTTTATAGATTTCCTAACCCAAGTGATTAGGATGAACCATGTTGAATGAAGAGCCCTCCCCCTTGGGCTCTGACTAAGTTTGAGAAGCTTCTCTAACTCCCAGATCCTGCCCTCTGCCTATTATTACTGGAATGAGAAAGACAAAATCAATGGCCTAGAACCAAGACTAAAGTTACCCACTTCAAGTGTCCTTTCCCTTTAACCTCCTCCAGCTCCCAGTGTATTTTTAGCCAAAAAAGAAAAAGCCCTTAGGCCTGATCTTATTGTATCAGATGTATGGAAGAAGAGAGAGGAAGGTCACCAGAGAGAAATCCTAACAGATGAACCAAGGCTTCTAATTCTATAACCCAATTAATGATCTTGTCCTTGATCTTGACTCAGCTTTACGGAAAGAAAGGGAAAGAATCTTTTATCTCTACCAATGTCCAAAAAGATATCTTTGCTTATTTGGTGCTTGAAAAATTTGGAAATTTATTAAAACTCAACATTCTAAATACATTAGTAAAATCACCTGGCCCAGTAAGCATTGTAGCTAAAGCATGTCAGGGCTGAGTCACTGCCAACCGAAAACCCTGTTGGCAGGAAAAGCGAATTTTCAACAGCTCTGACAGTGTAAAGCAGGAGGTATGTTTGACAAGATGCCGCATATTAATTTAAAAGGCTTTAGCATCTGGTTAGGTAACACCTGCTGTGGCGAACACTCCCAGGCACACAAAATAGCATTCAAGCTGAATATTTAAATCTCCCAACATAACCCAACAAAGCTCTAACTCTAAATAAAACAAACTAAATCGTGTCTCTCTAGCAATCAACAGAGTTATAATTATATAACCAAAAATATTCGGGCTATGGCATTGTTTGCTATCCACCGAGTTAAAATGTGGCAGTGGGTGCTATAGAAAGTTATAAAGTTATAAAGTATATTAAAACCTGTTGTCCTACCTTGGAGAATTTTACTGTGTGCAGTATTTAGAAGAGGAACAGGGCTCAGAGAATAACACTTTGTGTCCTATTATGTTGTATTGATATATAATTAAAGCAGAAATTGTCAGTGATAAGGGGGAGATGATGGTACCAAATAACAGAGAAAAACAAGACATAGGAAAAGAAGAGCTGGCAGGGCTCTTCTAAGGACTTTGTCTTTGAAAGGGAGTCAAGGCTCCAGGATTAGAGTCATCAGGGATGGGGGAGAGGCAAGTGTATGTGTGTTCTGGAATTGTCAGGACACACTACCATGACATAGTACTGTTAAAAGTTCAGTAACATGTTCTGAGTCTATGGATATCAAGAAATATTCTTAGAATAATTGAATTTTCTGTGTAGTTTCCTGCAGTGAGGAGATTTGTTAGCTCAGTTTGGATACCAGGTTATTTGACAATTCTATTTCTCACTGTAAATTAATAAATTGACATTTTGATAATTCCTTTATTGACTCCACAAAATATTATTGAATGTCCAACACGTAGGAGATCCTGTAATTTTTTTCAGACATTACAATATGTACAATGGTGGAAAAAACACAGTAAACAAAGGTAACTGAAGCAATTACGATACAATGTGGGAAATGCTATAATGGAGCTATAACCAGGGTATTCAGCATGCACAGGCACAGTTCAACTAACCCCTGTAGTGGGTATGTGTATGGAGGGAGCATCATGTGAAAAATGAATAAGAGTTAGCCAGACAAAATATCTGTTGAGTAAAAACATTTCCAGATTAAGGGAACAGCATAAACAATTTTCTAACGTCCAAAAAACCATGAGTACGTTAAAATTATAACACTCTCAGAAAAAGCCGCAGGGGTAAAATGTAATCTTGGATTAGGCAATGGCTTCTTAGAGACAACACTAAAAGCTCAAGCAACACAAGAAAAAATAGATAAACTGGACACCATCTGCTATGGCCTGAATTGTGTCCACCCAAATTCATGACCCCCAATGTGATGGTATTTGGAGATGGGGCCTTTGAGAGATGATTAAATTTAGATGAGGTCATAGCAGTTGGATTATTGCCCTTTATAAGAAAACAAAGAGGCAGCAGAGGTTTCTCTCTCTGCCATTTGAGGAAAAGCAAGAAAGCAGCCATGTTTAAGGCAGGAAGAGGACGTGGCCATGCTGGCACCCTGAACTCAGATTTTCAGCCTCCAGAACTGTGAGGAAATAAATGTTTAAGCCACCAAGTCTATGGTATTTTGTTATGGCAGGCTGAGCTGACTAATACACTATCAAAACTAATAAATTTTGCACTTCAAGTGAAATCACCCAGAAAAGACAACCGATAGAATGAGAGAACATTTTTGAAAATCATGTATCTTATTATAAGTACTCGTTTCTAGAATATATGAATAACTGTAACAACTCAAGAATAAAAAAATAACCCAGTTTAGGGGCTTCCCTGGTGGTGCTGTGGTTAAGAATCTGCCTGCCAATGCAAGGGACACAGGTTCGAGCCCCGGCCTGGGAAGATCCCACATGCCTCGGAGCAACTAAGCCCGTGCACCACAACTACTGAGTCTGAGCTCTAGAGCCCACAAGCCACAACTACGGAGCCTACGTGCCACAACTACTGAAGCCTGCTCGCCTAGAGCCTGTGCTCTGCAACAAGAGAAGCCATGATAATGAGAAGCCTGCACACCACAAAAAAGAGTAGCCCCTGCTCACCCCACATAGAGAAAGCCCAAGCACAGCAACAAAGACCCAACAGCCAAAATAAATAAATAAATAAATAAATTTATTAAAAAAACAAAACAAAACCCAGTTTAAAAGTGAGCAAAGAATCTGAATAGACAGTTCTCTAAAGATGTACGAATGGCCAATAAGCAAAAGAAAAGATGTTCAACATCATTAACTATCAGAGAAATGCAGATCAAAACCACGAGATACCACTTCACATGCACTAGGATGGCTATAATCAAAAAGATAAATAATAAATGTTAGCAAGGATGTAGAGAAACCACATCCTTGATGTGGAGATGTAAAATGGCACAACTGATGGAGATGTAAAATGGCACAACTGCTTTGAAAAGCAGTCTGGCCATGTCTCCAATGGTAAAATAGAGTTATCATGTGATCCAGCAATTCCATTACTAGGAATATACCCAAGAATATGGAAAACATAAGTCCACACAGAAATTTGAACATGAATGTTCAGAGCAGCATTATTCATTATAGCTAACAGATGAAAACAACTGAAATGTCCAACAATTGAAGAATGGATGAAAAAATGTAGTATCTACATAAAATGGAATATTATGCAGAAATAAAAGAAACAAAGTTCTGATACTTGCTATAACATGGATGAACCTTGAAAATGTTATGCTAAGTTAAAGAAGCTAGTCACAAAGGACGATGTATTGTATAATTCCATTCATATCAAATGTCCAGAATAGACAAATATATAGAAACAGAAAGGAAATTGGCTAGCACTAGGAGAGATGGGGAGATTGGAGGAGGTGATAGCTAAGGAGTGCAGTTCTTTGGGGTTAATAAATTGTTCTCAAATTGATTGTGGTGATGGATGCACAGCTCTGTGAATCTACTGAAAGCCAATGAATTGCATTTTAAGTGGGTAAATTAGATGGCATGTGAATGATGCTTCAATAAAACTGTTTAAAAAAGGCAGTTCAGTATGGATTCAGTGTAGTGTAAGCTATGTTAATTATTTTGGTCTTTGGTGAAGGGCAATGGGAGCCGTGGCAGGGATTTAAGCAGGTGAATGACATTATTAACATTATCTTCCTTCTTATGAGTTTAACAACCACTCAGAGACATTGAAAGCAACAAAATTCTGGACTTGCCAAACTAAGGGTAGGATTCTGGGCCTTATTAAATTTATCAAGGCAATAACACCCTGGCATACTCCTTTTAATAACCATTCAGTCTTCTTGTAGACATCCAATTCTTTTAATTTCAACAGCATTCATTTATTGTTGCCATTAGAAATTTTCCATTCCTTTTTGACAATCTTGATATCCCTTCCCCAGTAACAAAACAAAAGATGTTAAAACAACACTGTACATAAGAAATATGTCATTTTCCCTTTTCCTTCCAGGAAACTTCCCCTAACATCTGAGTATCTTTCTGGTCAATAGAAGCATGAAGAATCTCAGAAGACTCTACTTTCTTGGGAAGTACCCTTCAAGATAAATTTTTCAAGAAGAAAATATATGGAAAAAAACTCACATATATTCTTAACCTCTTCAACTGCTCATAAGAAATCTGCAAAGACTTAGCCAAAGTTAGGAAAAACTCTTGAGTTCCCTCCATCCTACAGATATTTATTCATTTATAGAACAAGTCTTAGCAATACTGAACTACTACATAAACATACATGTGCATAAAATTACATATAGAGAGTGAAATGTATAATCATGTACATAAGACATTGATTTTTACTATCTTATACTGTCTTTCTACAGCTTCATCAAATAAATCACATGTGTTGGCACTCTATCTTCCCTCGCCTGAGACAACATGAAATAATCACTTATTTCTTGAAGCAACCTTGTAAAATTCCTCGATCTGAACTTTAAGTAGCAACTACTTAGTAACCCAAACTGGCACAGGAGATGAACCCTATTTGCCATTCTGTTCTGAAATTGTATGTTTTTTTCACGTTTTCTTCAAAAATTAATGCTTTGCAAATAGTCCAAGTTATAAACTTCTGTAGAAAATTTTTTTCAACTGCAGAACCATGTTTTAGATTATTATCTTTTGTTTACATGCATAAATTGCATTAGAATGATTGACTCTTGTCCACATTATGCAGATAAAGCAACACAGGAAAGTCACTTAATATTTGACCGAGAGACCATAGCACTCCTCACTTGTTTTTAATTTACTTAAGCTAATGTTTCTTGGGAGAATGGAAAATAGCTATGAGTCAAAGTATATATTCAGATGTTCTTTTTTCCCAATTTTATCTTACGGTGTTGAAATAATTTGTTTAATAATGTACATCAAGAAGAAGAACCTATTTTATGAGTAAGAATTTTTTACTGGAAAAAGTAAAAGGAGATTATTTTTCAGGGAAGAAAACATTTTCAACACTTCCTTTGTGCTGAATTTTTACATTTTCTTTATCAGCCCCACACTATTAAATACATACTAGCACCCAGTCTCATTGTGCAATAACTTAATTACTCTGAAATTTATTATTGCCTTGTGCTTGTGTTCTTTAAAAACCTTGTATCTATACTTCACAAGTAAGCAAAAATCAAATTAGCTTTTCTAAATCTCTGCTTTTAATGCATTAAAGAAGGTTTAGTCCTCTTCTAATTAGCCGTGAGTTTGCTAATTTTGCTCTGTTGCTTTGAAAAAAAATCACTCTTAGAATCATTTGAGCGGTGAAGTCAATGGTACACACAAAAGGAGGACCCTGATTGGTTGAAGAATCTTGACAGATGTTGAAATATGAATTGTTTAGAACACAATGATACATAAAACATTAAAATGAGATTTTTAGGTGAGATATCTCTCATTTTAAATTACTCTTTCCACTCTTCCTTTGATTTTTGTTCATCAAGGTTAGTAAATCTTCAGATCCCAGTAAGACAGAAGACTAAAAGCTTTTCATTCTAATCCAATATAAATAACTCTGCATCTAGATGGTAAATTCTGTGAGGGCCAGAACTAAGACTTTCTTGCCTCTGCTATATTGCCAGCTCCTCACTCTGGGTTTGTCAAAGAGATTACATTTGTTAAATAAAGCCAATGTTAAACTGTTCACATTTAGTAATGAAAACGTTAATGCAGATGGATTAGCATTAGAAAAAATATAACTATTGTTCCTGATAAAGCTATTGAGGCATGAACTTTAAAACATGCCATACCAGGGTCATTCTTTTAGAAGCGCTATTCTTTTTTTAAAAAAATTAATTAATTTATTTTTGCACGCGTTGGGCCTTTGCTGCTGCACGCAGGCTTTCTCTAGTTGCGGCGACCGGGGGCTACTCTTCGTTGCGGAGCACGGGCTCTAGGCGCGCGAGCTTCAGTAGTTGTGGCACGCGGGCTCTAGAACACAGAATCAGTAGTTGTGGCTCACGGGCCTAGTTGCTCCACGGCATGTGGGATCTTACCGGACCAGGGCTTGAACCCATGTCCCCTGCATTGGCAGGAGGATTCTTAACCACTGCGCCACCAGGGAAGTCCCTAGAAGCACTCTTCTTTAAACATTTTAAACTTATATTACATGTATTATAATTCTAAAATTTGATATCCTTGGAAATAAAATTTGCTACTTATTGTGTCTTCTGATTCTAGCACAAGGCAACTTAGTTCTTCTTGTGATTTAAAATAGAAATTGCAAGCTCATGTTTGGTTATCTTAATGTGTGGGAATTCTGTGAGGTCTGGCTGAAAGAACTTCCTTCAGAGAGAATATATTTTTCCTTCTGCTAGGCACTGTGAAGCAGGGACTAGTAATTTAAAAATTTGAACTCAAATCCTTTTCAAGGACAGTATGGTGGTAATAACTGTTTTTTTTCTAAACCTTAACTCAGGTTCATACTGATAGTCTGACATCTTTTTCCTGATGGTAGATTTCTTCAAGGCAATCCTGTCTCTGGGAGTGTAGTCCTTCAGTGGTTCTGGATTTATACAGGGGTTTTAGTTATTCTCTTTCTTCCTAGATTCAAGGCCCTGTCTCCTCCCCTGCTCCCAGCATACCCCATTGACATTAAACCCCGAGTTTTTAGCTCTTGGGATCAGCAAATGTCATCAGGCTGCTCAAGCCTTCAGAAAACACTGCACTGGTTTTTCAACAGCCTATTTGTTGCATTTTACCAAGGCTTTTGTACTGTGAAGGTCTTTCGGACTTTCATATTTGCCACATGAGCAGAAAGTGGAAGTTGAACATGATAAAATATTTAGAGATGTTGATTTCCTATATTGAATTAACATTAAACACGATTCAAGCCATCAGGGAATTATCCTTGGAATTTTTTTCTCTGTGGGTTACCTAGTTTGTGAGACACATGATTAAATGTGACATAAAAAAATTAATGAGTTCATAAAATAAAAACACAAGGAATCTAGATTTATATCACATAAAATATGAACTGTATTTAAAATAATTCAGTCAACTAAAAAATTCACATTTCATCAGTGAAAGTGCTTTCTGTTAAGATGTTTGGCCTGAAGAAGAAAAGCAAAACCTCAGGATTGAGAGGAGAAGAGGGGATGAGAGCTACCTTCAATTATTTGAAAGGTTTTCACTTGGAAGAATTACTTCACAGATAGAATTATTATAAGGAAGTCAGAAAAACGTTTTTATTAAATTATAAATTCACATCACCATTTATTAATTCAACATTTTTTATGTGATTGTCATGTGTCAGAATTGTGCTGGTATCACAAAGATGGATGAAATAGGTTTCAGCTCTAAAGTTCTGCTTACAGTCTAAGGAGGTGACAGACATGTTCCAGATATACTGTGATATATATTATATTGTGATAAAAATTGAAATTTATTCTAAAAAGTGGAGACAATTTTTCTGCAACTCAACTGTGCATCATGAAAAGTTGTATAGAGCATTTATCATTGTTGGTGGGACTGCAAAATGGTACAGTTACTTTGGAAGTATGTCACTCCCTCAGAATGTTAAACATAGAGTTACCAAATAACCTAGAAATTCCATTCCTAGTTATATACCCAAGAGAAATGAAAACACATCTCTACTCAAAAACTTGTATATGAGTATTCATAGCAGCATTTTTCATAATAGCCAAAAAATGGAAACAACCCAAATGCCCATCAGTTGATGAAAGGATAAACAAAGTTTTATCCATTGGATGGTAGATCCATACAGTGGGATATTATTTAGCAATAAAAAGAAATGAACTATACTGATACATGCTATAACATGGATGAACCTTGAAAATGTGATAAGTGAAAGCGGTCACAAAAACCACATACTGTGTGATTCCAATTATATGAAATGTATATGAAATGTACAGAATAGACAAATACATAGACCAAGAAAAGTAGTGTAGTAGTTTCCAGGAGCTTGGAGGAGAAGGGGAATGGAGAATTAACGCTAATAGGTACAAGTTTTTTTTCTTGGTGGGGATTATAAAAATGTTCTAAAATTAGATAGTGGTAAAGGTTGCACAACTCTGTGCATATGCTAAAAATCACTGAGGAGTACATTTCAAAAGAGTGAATTTTAAAGTTAGTAAATTATATCTTAATAAAGCTATTATAAAAAACTATAAGGGAAAGAAAGCTACATAGAGTTTTTTAAAATCAAAATGGAAAATGACTTTCAAAGAAGACAGGTTTTCCATTTTTGAGATCTAATATTTTCAATTCTATAGGATATAGATTTCAAGTTTAATTAAATACCTTGCTGAACACTTGGGAATTTATAACATTATAAATGTAATAGTTTCAAAGTACTTGATAGAATCACCCCCATCCCCTTTTTTTTGGTTTGGTGAACATATAAAGGTAAATTGGTTCTTGTCTTCATGCAGAAACTTGAAGGGTCTTTGGGGTAGGAATCACTTTTAAAATGCCGTACTGCTTCATCTATGGTAATATATTCTTAGAGGACACTGAAAAAAATTAAATGCCAGGTGCCTGGGTAAAAGTCATTTTCTTGTTAATAACTCCATTGTATTCTAGTAATTTTTGTTTCATTTTACTGCCCTATATAAGACCAAATAAATGGCCTAAAGCCACCAGGGTAAGAGTCAAAAGCTCTTGAGGTACGCATAATGCACAAATTCAAAAAATTAGTCCACACTATTTTAAGCCCAGCTCTCTGCTAGACACTTTTGAATAAGATGTAGCTTCAACCACATTGATGCTGATTATCTAGTGGGGAAAACAAAGCAGATAGTTATATAGAGTGGGACAGGACCTTATGATTAAAAGTGTGCAAAGTGCTATAGGAACACTCCAGAGGAGTGGGATTAATGGTAAGTGTGGGAGCCAAGGTTGGCTTTAAAAGATATTGTTTTCATATTGTCGAATATATTCAAACATTTAACAGACTTTGTTTGCCATCATGCTTCCATACTATTTAAATTCATACTTTCTAATTTATTTATACTTTGGTAAGTTGAAATAATAGCAATATTCCTTACGGTACCTTGAAAACAGAATAGAATTGGTAATACCCATTTCATAGAGGGTCAGGCCCTTATTTTAGCAAGAAAAGCATAAAACCATATTTAATCTTCTCAGCTTTAAATCTCCACTTTGTTTCCACCTGGGCATAATTTAATGTTTTTCTATATTAAATATTTTCTATTAAAATATAAACAGCATTGATAATTTTAAGTGCTAATATTTTTATTAAGGGGATAAACTTTAAAATTAGCTAATGGTTGAAAATTCTATTTAAAATGTCACTATGTCGGGCTTCCCTGGTGGCGCAGTGGTTGAGAATCTGCCTGCCAATGCAGGGGACACGGGTTCAAGCCCTGGTCTGGGATGATCCCACATGCCACGGAGCAACTAGGCCCGTGAGCCACAATTGCTGAGCCTGCGCGTCTGCAGCCTCTGCTCTGCAACAAGAGAGGCCGCGATAGTGAGAGGCCCACGCACCGCGATGAAGAGTGGTCCCCGCTCGCCACAACTGGAGAAAGCCCTCGCACAGAAACGAAGACCCAACACAGCCATAAATAAATAAATTAAAAAAAAAAAAAAAGTCACTATGTCAATGGGTCACAGATTTTTTTTTTTGAGTGTAGGTTTGCTTTGTTGGGTGAAACTTGCTGCAATGGATTAGAGGAGTTGAGACATTGGTCAAAGTTCTTCATTTATGATCACAAGTTTTGTTTTCAGAAAGTAGTTAATATATTAAACTAATTCAAATTTTATCCATTATAACTATTCAAACTAATTGGTGTATTAGTTATCATTCAATACCAAGATTTCCTGGAGAAAAATAGTTATCTTTCAATACCAAGTTTTTACTGAAGAAAATTAAACATTCTGAAAGAACATTTCCTCTTTATAGGTTTCACATTTCAGTCAGTTCATTGTAGATAATCTCTGTTATATTACCATACATCTTCAGGGGTAGAAATTAAATTGGTTTTTAGATACAACACAACTCATATGATCAATAATAATAGCACCAAACAATAATTTTCACTATATTTCAAGCACTGTTCTAGACCGTTACATGTGTTGACTTATTTAATATTCAGGATAATTATTTAATCTTGCTACTATGCACATCTCATTTTGTATGAGGGGAAATGGAAGCACAGAGAATTTAAGTAATTTCCCCAGTGTCTTACATGTCTTAATGTCTTATATGGAAAGGTTAGTACTTGAAGCCAGTTGTCTGGTGTCAATGTTCTGTTTTTAAAGCACTACACAGTACTGCCACTCTCATTCATTATTACATGGACAGTGTAACACAATATCATATATAGTACGAAGCAGAAACTTTAGGATATAAGCTCAGAGAAAGGATAAATAACCATTGTATTTCTAAACAATCCTATTACCAATGCATATTCAAGCACAAACTACTTAAGAAAAATTCTATTTATTATAAACATTAATATTTTAACATTGCAGATTCCTAATGATAACTCTATTCAATAAATGTACACAAATATTTTCAAATTTGGTTGCTTAATCCTTAAATCTGCTAGTGATTACCTCTTAAAACTAATAAGTATGCCATGTTTAATTCATGTAGCTCCTTCTAGTAACAATAGGAAATGAACTATACATCTTCAGTTTAGAAGAGTTATATATTCACTCCTGGCTAATAGTAATCATTATAACAATAATAAATAACATTTTTAGTCTGTCTAAATGTGTTGTTTTTACATAACTGTCAATTCCAATTTGTTGATGAGAAAGTGCAAGTGAAATTAAAGAGAAATATGTCATCTTTTAGCTAAATATTAATGTTTAAGTAAACCTGAAAACATATGCCAGTCAACTCTATCTTCTTCTTATAGTCAAATGATGAATCATGTAAAACCCTGGGACTAGATTTCTTTTTAAAAATTGTATATATTGATTCCTTTATTCAATGGATATTCATATTTTGTAAAACTTAATGTGATTTCTGACCTTAGGGAGCTTCCCTTAGGGATGAAAAACATGTGAACATGCACAGCACCGTGTGTTAAGCTTGAAGCATCTGTAACATCCAATTGCCATGACTCGGCTGATCTAGAATGTCTGTTGGGGGTGAGTCTGTCATTAGTTTATTCACATGAGAAAGAAAGGTGACTTCTGGGAAGGTAAATTAGGTAAGTGGTTAAAATGTCCAGCTCTGGACACAACTGCTTTTGTTAGAATCCCAGCTCCATTCCTTTAGCAGCTGTGTATCCTTGGGAAATTTACTTTACGTTTTTGTGTCTCATATGATTCATCTGTAAAATAGGGATGAATCACAGAACTAATCACACAGCCTCATTAGGTTGCTGTGAGACTTTACTAAATTATTCATGTAAAGTGCTTAGCAAGTATAAGTACTTGCTGATTAACATTATTATTATTATTAATTTTTAAAATTATTATTGGAACACACAGCTCATATCTTTGAGGACAGGAAGCTCATGTCACAGGTGATTCTAGGAGTAAGCCATTTATCCCCAAGCCCCACCGATCTATAAGGACTGGCATTGTCACATTAGTCATCAGCTTCCATGGATGATATTTCATATCCAGGCTCTCAAGTTCCCCCTCAGAATTCTTTGATAGTCAATTCCAGTTATTTCTATTATGGAGAGAAAAAGGTGTCATTTGGACCTAAAATCATAATAATGACAGTTGTTTGATGGCCAGCCTGATGTTTAAAGGATCTGGACAGAACTGGACAGAAAAAGCAATTAATATAAATGACCATAGAAGACAAAAGGTAAAAAATATATCAGACTCACAAATAATTTGGAATGTGTGTGAGGGTAATGAGTCCCATAAGCTGATTTTTTGATTAGCATTTGCATTTTGTTTAAATTTTTATTCATTTTCACATTTAAATTAGCGATTTAAAATACATGTTACATTGTTAAATACTTTGTGAATATATTAATCATTGCTGAGAATTCCAGCACTTGTCCAAAGAAAAGTTCTGTTATGTAACAATACTACACAAAATAAATTAGAGAGTTGATCTTTCATTGTCTTTTCCTATCATTTTATTACTCCAGGTTTTTAAAAATATTTGCATTTCGAGAATAGGATCAGACAAATGTGAAACATTTGTCACATACAGAGGGTATGGCCATATTGAACCAGAATCCACTCCAATTTTTATCCACAAATGAGTAAAATGCACTACTTTGTCATCTGTTTCCTCCTACCAGCACTACTAACAATTCTCATCACCTGCCATTTTGACAGGATTTTTTAAAATTAAGGTACAGTTAACATATAACATTATATTAGTTTCAGGTGTATAACATAATGATTCAATATTTGTATATATGGTGAAATAATCACCACAAGAAGTCTAGTCTAGTCTACCGTCTTAGCAACTTTCAAATACGCAATACAGTATTGTTAACTATTGTCACCATGCTGTACATTACATCCCCATGACTTATTTCTTTTATAACTGGAAGTTTGTACCTTTTCACCCCCTTCATGCATTTTGCCTATCTCTCACCCTGTGTCTGGTAACCACCAATCTGTTCTCTGTATCTATAAGCTCTTTTTTTTTACGAGTCCATCTGTAAGTGAGATCATACAGTATTTGTCTTTCTCTATCTGATTTATTTCACTTAGCATTGTGAAAATCACTTGCAAGTTCCATTATGTTGTCACAAATGGCAAGATTTCCTTCTTTCTTATGGCTGAGTAATAGTCCATTGTATATATATATACCACATTTTCTTTGTCCATTCATCCATCAGTGGACACTTAGGTTGTTTCCATATCTTGACTATTGTAAATAATGCCACAGTGAACATAGGGGTGTACATGTCTTTTTGCAGGATTGGTTCTTAAAGATCACATGCTATTCCTCCCTGTTCCATCATAACTGGGAGCAGTTACCACCAACGCACACACGTACAAACACACAAATTAAAAGAGGCAGAGACAAATAACACAAAGATTTCTCCTTGTCTTTCTGTCATAATTTCCAACTGATTATCATGTTTTGTCATTCTGCTTTTTTGATATCTCCTGTATCTATCCATCATCTCCTTTTCCAGTACTATTGTCTTTTATTTTTTAAATTTTTAATTGAGGTATAGCTGATTTACAATATTATATTGGTTTCAGGTATAATATTTTTATTGATTATAATTCACTTAAAGTTATTACAAAATAATGGCTACATTTCCCTGTGCTGTACAATGTATCCTTGTTGGCTATTTATTTTATACATAGTAATACCCCTATCTCATGCCTTACCACTCCCCACTAGTAACCACTAGTTTTTTCTCTATAACTGTGAATGTTTCTTTATTACTATACTCACTCGTTTGTTGTATTTTTTAGATTCCACATATAAGTGATCACATAGAGTATCTGTCTCTGTCTGACTTATTTCACTAAGTGTAATACTCTCTAGGTCCATCCATGTTGTTGCAAATTTCATTATTTTTTATGGCTGAGTAACATTTCATTGTATATATATATAATATATATATACACACACACATACACACCACATTTTCTTTATCCATTCATCCATCAGTGGACACTTATGTTGTTTCCATAACTTGGCAATTGTAAACAACGCTGCTATGAACATTGGGGTGCACATATCTTTTCGAATTACTGTTTTCGTTTTCTTCAGATTTACACCCAGCAGTGGATTTGCCAGATCATATGGTAATTCTCTTTTTAGTTTTCTCGAGGA